>NC_141023.1:5542500-5717500 GCF_052040795.2 Danio rerio
CAAGATGGCGCCAAACAGTCCAAAACACAAAGCTGACAGAAACTACAACAGCTGATGGAGTATACACTAACCTGCGCATTATTCAGACACAAGATGGCGCCAAACAGTCCAAAACACAAAGCTGTTAGAAACTAAAACAGCTGATGGGGTATACACTAACCTGCGCATTATTCAGACACAAGATGGCGCCAAACAGTCCAAAACACAAAGCTGACAGAAACAAAAACAGCTGATTGAGTATACACTAACCTGCGCATTATTCAGACACAAGATGGCGCCAAACAGTCCAAAACACAAAGCTGACAGAAACTAAAACAGCTGATGGAGTATACACTAACCTGCACATTATTCAGACACAAGATGGCGCCAAACAGTCCAAAACACAAAGCTGACAGAAACAAAAACAGCTGATGGAGTATACACTAACCTTTGCATTATTCAGACACAAGATGGCGCCAAACAGTCCAAAACACAAAGCTGACAGAAACAAAAACAGCTGATTGAGTATACACTAACCTGCACATTATTCAGACACAAGATGGCGCCAAACAGTCAAAAACGCAAAGCTGTTAGAAACTAAAACAGCTGATGGAGTATACACTAACCTGCGCATTATTCAGACACAAGATGGCGCCAAACAGTCCAAAACACAAAGCTGACAGAAACAAAAACAGCTGATTGAGTATACACTAACCTGCACATTATTCAGACATAAGATGGCGCCAAACAGTCTGAAATGCAAAGCTGAGATAAACTAAAACAGCTGATGGAGTATACACTAACCTGCGCATTATTCAGACACAAGATGGCGCCAAACAGTCCAAAACACAAAGCTGACAGAAACTAAAACAGCTGATGGAGTATACACTAACCTGCACATTATTCAGACACAAGATGGCGCCAAACAGTCTGAAATGCAAAGCTGAGATAAACTAAAACAGCTGATGGAGTATACACTAACCTTTGCATTATTCAGACACAAGATGGCGCCAAACAGTCAAAAACGCAAAGCTGTTAGAAACTAAAACAGCTGATGGGGTATACACTAACCTGCGCATTATTCAGTCAGAAGATGGTTCCTAACAGTTAGTGCAATTCCCAGTTTCCAGATGAGTTTGAGATAGTCAGTGATTGTTATCTGGGAATAACATTATAACTGTTCTCCACTTCACTTCAGGTTGCCAATAATCCTGGGGGGATTTTATGCTGCGATAACAACCTCCTGGATGTACTTTATATTATATTGGCTTAATATATGATCTTAAGCCATAAACATATGTTAATGGAACATTAGTGTGAAAGTTACCAAAATCAGTTCTTAGATTTCTTAATCAATAATGAAACCTTGTGTGTGTTCCCCAGCCTGCAGGAGCTCAGACTCTGACTGAGTTTGATGTGAAATGGAGACACTGGCATGAGGAGTGTGACCGCTGTCTTCAGGACCACACGTTCGCCAGCAGCGCAGAGCTGGAGACACTCTGCAAGGTCAGCATTTCTACAGCTGCACAATATCAGACGGATGATTTCTTTTCTGTCTTTGCTCAATGGTATTTTTCCAAGCCTGTCATTTGGTTATTGATCTCCCTTTTACAATCACCCCAATCCCTCTAGATCAGTGATTACCAACCTTTTTTTATCATAACTTTTATTTTCATTTAGTTTCATATACAATTTTACAGGGAAAAAAATCAACAACAATTTTTTTTTTTATATTTTACATATGTGTGTCATATTTAAATCACATGCTGTACTCAGCTATAATTGATAGACACAGTTGAAACCAGAAGTTTACATACGCTGTATAAAAAGGCACATAACCATTTAAAAAAAGTCAGATGTTAATGTGACTAAACTTTCTCTCTTTTAGGTAAGTTTGGATTATCAAATTTGCTTCTGTTCTGTTTAATAGCAGAATAATGAGAGAGATATGTTTAGAGAAATTGTTATAACTTTTCTTAAAAGTCAAGTTTACATACAATAAGATTATTCTGCCTCTGATAAAGCATAGATGATGATGTCAAGGTTTTGGAAGTTTCTGATTGACAACATTTGAGTTAATTGGAGGCACAACTGTAGAATAGTATTGAAGGAAAACCTCAAACACACTGCTTCCTTGTGTGACAACATGGGAAAATCAACAAGCCAGAATCAACAAAACAGCCAGATTACAATTAGCTAAATTACACTGGGACAAGACTAATGTTTGGAGACATGTCCTGTGGTCTGATGGAGCTAAGATTGAACTGTTTGGCCATAATGACCAGAGTTACATTTGGAGGACAAAGGGGAAAGCTTACAAGCCTAAGAACACCATCCCAACTGTGAAGTATGGGGGCGACAGCATCATGTTGTGGGGCTGTTTTGCTGCAGGAGGGACTGGTCCACTTCACAGCATAGAAGACATCATGAAGAAAAAACATTATGTAGAAATACTGAAGCGACATCTCAAGACATCATCCAGGAAATTAAAACTTGGCCACAAATGGCTCTTCCAAACAGACCATGACCCTAAGCATACTGCCAAATTAGTGCCAAATGTGCTTTAATTACAACAGAGTGAATGTTTTGGAGTGGCCATCACAAAGCCCTGATCTCTATCCTATAAAAAATTTGTGGGCAGAGTTGAAAAAGCTTGTGCGAGCAAGACAGCCTACAAATCTGACTCAGTTACACCAATTATGTCAGGGGGAATGGGGCAAAATTATTTCAAACGATTGTGAGAAGCTTGTGACCCAAAACATTTGACCAAAGTTATACAGTTTAAAAGCAAAGTTAAAAAAATACCAAGGAAATGCATGTACACTTTTGACTGTCTAGAAATTAATAAAAACATCTTAAAAATAATTTTCTCATTATTCTGGCATTTAGCAAATAAAAATCATTTAGGTAATCCTAACGGACCTAAAACAGTAAATGTTTAGTATGAATTACCATCAGAAATAAAAAAAAAATGGTTATGCTCCTTTTTTTAGAGTGTATGTAAACTTCTGGTTTCAACTGTATATATATATGTTGCAGAAGAATACTAAATATTGCAGTGTCATTTTTTTTCCTCCATGCAAGGATTGCAAAGATGTATCTGAGTGTAGATGCACTGATGGGCTGTAAAAGTGCTGTGGTTTTCAGTTTCTGTGTGTGTGTGTGTGTGTGTGTGTGTGTGTGTGTGTGTGTGTGTATGTCTCAGATTCTGCTGGGTGATGAAGATGTGATTCTAGAGCAAAAGGATCTGATGAGCACCTGGTATCATTTTCTGGTGTCTCGGCTGCTCTTCACTCACCCCACCATCAAACCTCCTGACCTGCACTACTACGCTCAGGTACAAGCACTTACTTTAGTAGCTTTGATTTCTCCAGGGTATTTATTTATTTTACATATTCAAATTTTAAAGTTGGAATCTGTTAATCTGTTAATAGTGTTTTTGTCTTTTGTTTTTGTAAATTTTTTTTGTAAATCAACCAGATGTGGATGAAGCGTCAAGTGCGAGTGATTTACATGTTAAGTCAGTGCAAAGATGTCTGCGCCAATAGCCTAGTGGTTAGTGCTTCGACACAGCACCGAAGTGCTTAAGGAAACCTGAGTTCGATTCCTGGCTTGAAGTCCTTTGCCGATCATTTCCATTCTCTGCCTCTCATACTTCTCATAAAATCTCCACTGTCCTATGCCAATAAATGTGAAAACCCCTAAAAAAAAATAATTATAAAAAAGTCAGTGCAAAGATACAAACAGACATCTGCGCCTACAGTTGGTGCCCCGAGAGAAAGTCCTCTTGCCAACACCGGACAATAGCTCATTAAACTGAGCTTAGCTCAGTCTGAAGCACCGCTGAAAGCTTCCATCATCCAGATATAGTTTCTGGAGGAGTTTATGAACTCACAGAGCTGCTGCTCCTCTGAATGGATCTAGTGGACTAAGACATTGGGCCAAACAAATCAAAGCTGTTTTTCAGCCTTCCTACAGCACATAATGCGCAGCTACTATCCCAATAAAATCCATGTTAGCAATTTAGCAATGAAGCTAGAGTCACTGGGCAGACAGAAACCCCGCCCTTGACACGAATCTGCATCTGTTGTGAAGTGAATTTGACGTGTGAATGAAGCGAGTAAACTCAAAATGTTCACACGTCTATTTATACGTGAATAGCACAAATTATTTGCGCATGCCGCGTCTGGTGTGAACACAGCATTAGTGTGGTCTAAGGATTTTATTTACTTTCGATTTAGGTTTTAAACATTTTAATGCATAATGCTAAAGCAAACAAAAGAAATATATTGCTAAAACTTTTAATATCATTCAAAATAATATTTATATGAAATATTGAAATAATAAATAGTTTGTAAAATATATATTTTTTGTGTTTTTTGGTTATTGGTTTTATTTTTATATATTTTATAAAGTCTTTCTTTACATTTTTTTTTGTATTTCTCTAAAATTATTTTTGCATACTTTGAATAATTTTTTATAATTAATTTTATATAAAATAATTTAAGTCATTATGAGTAATTAAAATGTCAAGTAATTATGATTAATAATTTATATTTAGTTCATGTTAAGCAACATAAAAAAAATAGTCAAACTAACAAAAAAAATAGATAAATTGATCGGATATTTATATTTCGGTTAATTGTGTTTTTAATTAATTTTTCTGTTTTCATTTTAATTATTAGATTTTCTTCTTTTTTTATAGTAATATGTTTTTATTGATTTAAATGTCTATAGTTCCTGTAATTAATTTTGTTTGTTTGTTTTTGTTAGTTTAGTTCATCTTTATATTTTGAATTGAATGTTTCAAGTTCATGTAGGAAATACGTTAAGTTTAGCGATTTTATTGTTTCATAAAAAAATTGACAATAAACATGCTACAATCTTTATAAAAATTTATAGCAACAAGCTAAACTTAATAAAAATAAGAAATGTTTAATTAGCAACCAGGTGAAATAATTGTAAAAATTTAAAAATCTTAAATTCAAGTGACAATTTTTTATTTTAGTACAGGATTTAGTTAACTATAATAACTCAACACACACACACACACACACACACACACACACACACACACACACACACACACACACACACACACACACACACACACACACAAAGCAGTGAACTCTCTGATACACAGACAGCTGAGAGCAGAATTAGTCCTGCACTGAAATCTGCAGTTGTTTTTCTGGATCTGACAGTGACTGAATCTATAATTTGACTCTATGTTGTTCTCAGTCCAGTATGAACATGTTTCTGGGTCCGCGGGCGACGCCGGAGCCTCTGGACATCATCCTGTTGTCTGCGTTTGAGTTTGACCTGCATCAGGTGATCAAAGACTGCAGGTGTGTTTACTCTTTCAGCGCACACACACATACACACACACACACACACACACACAGAGGCTTTTAAATGCTCCTGATTGGTGCACCATGCAATGTCAAAATGATGATTGACAGCCTTTTCGACATCTGGGGCAGCACAGAATACACAACAGGAAAAAGGCAGAGAGAGCACCACAGAAAACTAAAAACCACAAAACATACGTGGAATGTAGCATGTACACTAAACCTGATCAACACGCTCTAACTTTTACTTTTGATTTGCGCACAATTACAGATATAAGAATCTCATTGCTGTGACATCCCTATTCTGTTTTTCCCCCAGTCTAACTACTCCAATATTTAGTTGTTGTACAGTTTTTAGGATTTGTACAGGTGCTGGAAATCCTTGAAATTGCTTTAATTGTAATGCTGAGTTTGCAAAGTTTTTTTACAAACTGCTTGAAAATGTACTTTTGAGTTGCTATCATAGTAATCAACCTTACTAAAAGGGTAATAACCGTTAGCTATGCAAATAGAAGAATTATTGTTGCATGTGGCTGTAGTTTGATTGTTTATCTGTGCACTTTAAGAATAAAATACACACATATATATATATATATATATATATATATATATATATATATATATATATATATATATATTTTCCCAGAGATGGGTTGCGGCTGGAAGGGCATCCGCTGCGTAAAAACGTGCTGGATAAGTTGGTGGTTCATTCCACTGTGGCGACCCCAGATTAATAAAGGGACTAAGCCAACAAGAAAATGAATGAATGAATGAATGAATATATATATATATATATATAAGGCACTGTCGACATAAGTATTTTCAAACCGCATTATTTTCTTACGTGGGTTTGCTGTGTCCTCACAAAAATGCAGTGTCAGTTCATTAAAACCGAAACTTTATGAAAGCTGTGGCCAAGATTTTCCAAACTTAGGTGGGCAAAAGAAAGACTTCATGAAACACTGAAACAGTTGAAGCTTCAAAGTATTTTGTATCCCATTTCTACAGTGACACCTAGTGGTCATTTTTGTTTACGTGACCTGGGTATTTCGAATCACCTTGGTCACATGACCTGCGTGTTTCGAATCATGCTTCGGTGCAGTGTTTTGAAACATAAGCGCTTTGGGATCTCGACACCTTCCCAGAGATGGGTTGCGGCTGGAAGGGCATCCGCTGCGTAAAAACTTGCTGGATAAGTTGGCGGTTCATTCCGCTGTGGTGACCACGGATTAATAAAGGGACTAAGCCGACAAGAAAATGAATGAATGAACATGGACACCTTTCATAGTATGGTTTCTTCACATAAACCAATCCATTTGAAACTTTCCTAGCTTTCAATCAATACCAAACATAAAGTATTTCACAAACATTCTGTAGATTTCATTCATCACCAAGTGCCATCTCGAAAACCTGTTTGGAGGTCTGTGAGTGTAGCCTCTTTTTATTGTTTTAGGTTGTCGAGTTAATTAGCAAGCGTTTGTGACTGCGACTGGCAAGTCATGCGCTGGATAACCTTTTGCTGGGTGCCTGTGGATTGCTTTGAAAATGAAATCAAGGCTCAGACATGTAGGCACCAATCAATCTTTTAAGAATAATTTGGTCTGTGATTTGTTCAGTTCTGGAAGGATCCGTTGACTCCCTACTCTTGTGCTAATGCTTTATTGCTTGCTTGGAGTGTCATTATCGCCCCCTGTTGATTCAGTGTCCCCTTAACATGCATCACAGTGCATTTTTGCTCATTCAAGTGGGCAGAGAATTTTTAAAAACAAAAGTGTGGGAAATCCTGTTTATAAAAATAGCCGTGTATGTGTGGACATGGCCTAAGATGAAAGCTTATATATACAGTCATATCATCCTGCAGCCCAAGACCGGTTACTCACTGAAGCTAAGCAGGGCTGAGCCTGGTTAGTACCTGGATGGGAGACCGCTAGGGAACACTAGGTTGCTGTTGGAAGTGGTGTTAGTGAGGCCAGCAGGGGACACTCAACCTGTGGTCTGCATGAGTCCTAATGCCCCAGATAAGTGAAGGGGACACTACACTGTCAGTGGGTGCCGTCTTTCTGATGAGACATTAAACCGAGGTCCTGACTCTCAGTGGTCATTAAAAATCCCATGGCACTTCTCGTGAAAGAGCAGGGGTGTAACCCCGGTGTCCAGGCCAAAGTCCCTCTATCAGCTCTTACAATCATGGCCTCCCAATCATCCCCTTCCACCGAATTGGCTCTATCACTGTCTCTCCACTCCACCTATAGCTGGTGTGTGGTGAGCACACTGGCGCCGTTGTCCTGTTGCTGCCGTCACATCATCCAAGTGGACGGTGCACACTGGTGGTGGTGTGGAGAGACCCCTCTCATGATTGTGAAGCACTTTGGGTGTATGGCCATACACGATAAATGCGCTATATAAAAAACATTACATTACAAAGCCGCACATTTAAAATGTGAGTAAAATATCTGCTGTTGTAATGAACATTGGTGAAGAGACTGAACTAAACTAACACACACACACACTTGTTGGATGTTTTCCGCAGCATCGCGCTCAACAACTGGTGGTTTGTGGCACATCTGACCGACCTGCTGGATCACTGCAAACTTTTGCAGTCACACAACCTGCAGTGAGTATCACACACACACACACACTAATACTTTAACATATCTGTAACATGCTTATAATGTCAGAAATTAAATTTATGACATGAGTCAGGGTTCCCTCATACATTGAAAGTATTTAAATGTCAGACATATGGATTCATTTAAGTCTTGTAAAAGAACTATGACCAATAATGTTCGTGTTATCAATATTTCAGGCACAGCATTTGCATATTATTCAATATAATATTTGCTTGGATTGATTTGCTGTTGTGTGTTTGTAGTTTTGGGTCTAATCTGCGTGAGTTTCTGGTTTTGGAGTACGCCTCGGGTCTCTTCACACACCACAGGTGACTCAAACACATCATATATATGAATTAATTCACTCATTTATTCAGAATTATTCTTAATATTAACTCAAGTATAAACATGTGTGCATAGCAGGGATGCAACGATAATAGGTTTTGGTTGTATTTTTATAATCTGAGAAATAATCACGGTTTCACGGTTATCACGATTATTATGCATTCATTAATTTTCAAACCCCACTAGTTTAGAATAAGATGAAAACTCTTTATATTTTACAGTGTTATTTATTGTTGCTCTGAAACTAATTAATACAGCACAAAATAATTTAGAAAAAAAACAAATAATAGTACATTTTTCCCTTTGTGCTTAAAAATAAATGAATTTTTTTGACATTTAAACAAAAATAATTTTACACTGCAAATAAATGACAGAATAATAAATAAATAAAAATAAGAATAAATAAAAAAACAGTATTTGTCCAATGCAGGGCTTGAAATCCCCCTATTTTTTAAAAATGTAGGAGCACCAGAAAAAATTTAGGAGCACCCACCAAAAATGAATGAGCACCACTGCAATCAGGACTAACAAAAACTAGAAACAACTATTTAACTAATGCTGTAATGACTTGATGTTTGCTCAATAATTCCAAAATGAATGTCTAATAATTATAAAATATTAATGATGACGAAGATGACAATAATACTAACAATGAATAACATTTCTCATTATTCCTGTGCCTTGAATGCGAGTTATCTGCTATAAAAAGTCCTACTGGTACTTTATGAAAAATAAATCCATGGTTTGCATAAAAAAATGAAGCATTGCAGTACGAAATATTTGTTTTGCACTATTGTTTTTATATGTACGTCAATTTAATAAACAGAAAAAATGGACAAAAGAAAGGAAAAAAGTCTTACTTACAGCCGGCCCATACAAGCGGGGCAGAGCAGGATTCTCGCGATGACCACCAGCACAATACTGTTGTCGTTAGCCGCAGATTCAGTTTAAACTTGGTAAAGGTGAGCTTCTTTGGCCATGATACAGTGTTAGCAAGGCCAGCGCATCCATAGAGGCGACCTAGGCGGCAGAGTAAAGAAAGAGGCGTCCGCGACACCTCCCTACCACCCGTCCTCAGTTATGTCCGCCACATCTCCCTCACCACCCTCGTCCTCGGTTATGTCCGCGACACCTCCCTCACCACCCTCGTCCTCGGTTATGTCCGCGACACCTCCCTCACCACCCTCGTCCTCGGTTATGTCCGCGACACCTCCCTCACCACCCTCGTCCTTGGTTATGTCTGCAATACCTCCCTCACCACCCGCGTCCTCGGTTATGTCCGCGACACCTCCCTCACCACCCTCGTCCTCGGTTATGTCCGCGACACCTCCCTCACCACCCTCGTCCTTGGTTATGTCCGCGACACCTCCCTCACCACCCGCGTCCTCGGTTATGTCCGCGACACCTCCCTCAACACCCGCGTCCTCGGTTATGTCCGCGACACCTCCCTCACCACCCGTGTCCTCGGTTATGTCAGCGACACCTCCCTCAACACCCGCGTCCTCGCTTATGTCCGCGACACCTTCCTCAACACCCGCGTCCTCGGTTATGTCCGCGACACCTCCCTCACCACCCTCGTCCTCGGTTATGTCCGCGATACCTCCCTCACCACCCGCGTCCTCGGTTATGTCCGCGACACCTCCCTCACCACCCGCGTCCTCGGTTATGTCCGCGACACCTCCCTCACCACCCTCGTCCTCGTTTATGTCCGCGACACCTCCCTTACCACCCTCGTCCTCGGTTATGTCCTCGACACCTCCCTCACCACCCGCGTCCTCGGTTATGTCCGCGACACCTCCCTCAACACCCGCATCCTCAGTTATATCCAAGACACCTCCCTCAACACCCGCGTCCTCGGTTATGTCCGCGACACCTCCCTCAACACCTGCATCCTCAGTTATATCCAAGACACCTCCCTCAACACCCTCGTCCTCAGTCATATCCACGCCTAGGGCGGCAGAATAGAGAGGGGGGCGTCCGCGACACCTCCCTCAACACTCGCGTCCTCAGTTATGTCCGCGACACCTCCCTCACCACCCGCGTCCTCAGTTATATCCGCGATACCTCCCTCTCCACCCACATCCTCAGTTATATCCGCGACACCTCCCTCAACACCCGCGTCCTCGGTTATGTCCACGACACCTCCCTCACCACCTTCGTCCTCAATCATATCCGCGCCTAGGACGGCTGAATGGAGAGGGCAGCGTCCGCGACACCTCCCTCACCCACCCACGTCCTCAGTTATATCTGCGAACCCCCCCCCCCCTTTCTTCAATTTCATCCGTGACACCCCATCGGTGCCGAAACACGGTGTTGAGAAGCCTTTACAATTAATTAACCGTGACAAATTAAAGCGCGGTAAATAGTGAAACCGGTTAATCGTTGCATCTCTAGTGCATAGTTGAAATGGATAGATTTGAAATAAGTTCTTGAGTGTTTGCATGAATGGAGACATCAGAAATGCTGTGATGTTGATCTGTCTATGCTTAATGTTCATCTGCTGTGATGTTCAGTCTGTGGCAGCTGGCGGTGGATTATTTGGACCACTGTCCTGAGTTTGGTCGCGTGTATCTGGAGCTGCAGATCGAGAGAGTGCCGCTCGACACCGAACGCAAAGCCATTAAAGTCCTGCGCATCTGTGAAGACCGACAGATGAGTGAACAGGGTGCGTAACATACGCTTGCATACAAAGTGGACAATTTACTGTGTGCAAAATTTACATATCGCATCAAGCATCTTATCATAAAACATGGGCTGCGTTCAAAATCACTTTCTTTTCTACTATATAGTAATTTTTTTTTTAAATTATGCGAGCTGAATAGTATGTCCGAATTCATTTAGAAAAACAGTAGGTAAGAAGTACCCGGATGACCTACTACTTACAGCGAAATTCTGGAGTGCATCTAATGGATGCTATGCTACCCCATAATGCCACATGAGGGAATTTGTGAATAGTTGGCATTTTGGAGTTTTTTTGGACTATTTTCATTTTGGACTATTTGCGAATAGTTGGTGATTTTAAAGTAGTGGGCAGTTTCGAGTAGTTGTCAATTTTTGAGTGGTAGATGATTTTTTAATAGTTAATGATTTTACAGTAGTAAGCAGTTTTGACAAGTTGGAGATTTTTGAGTAGTAGACTATTTTTAAATAGTTAATGAATATTGAGTAGTCTGCAGTTTCCATTAGTTGGCGATTTTTGAGTAATAGACGATTTTCAAATAGTGATTTTAGAGTAGTAGGCAGTTTAGACTATTTGTCAATTTTTGAGTAGTAGACAATTTTTGAATAGTGATTTTAGAGTAGAAGGCTGTTTCAACTAGTTGCGGATTTTTGAGTAGTAGATGATTTTTAAAAAGTTAGTGATTTTAAAGTAGTCGGCAATTTCGACTAGTTGGCAGTTTTTGAGTAGTATACGATTTTCAAATAGTTAATGATTTTAGAGTAGTAGGCAGTTTCAACTAGTTGGCGATTTTAAGTGGTATGTGATTTTCGAGTAGTGGGTGATTTTTAGAGAAGTAGGCAGTTTCAAGTAGTTGGCAGTTTCTGGTAGTAGGCAATTTTCGGGTGGTTGTTGGTTTTCGAATAGTTGGTGATTTTAGAGTTGTAGGCAGTTTCGAGAAGTTGACAATATTCGGGTGGTTGGTAATTTTGGTTGGTGGTGCTCATAAAGTAGTTGGCGGTTTCGAGTAGTAAGCTTTTTTTGTTGGTTTGTTTGTTTTGTTTTTTCCCCGAAATAGTTAATTGTTTCGAGTAGTAGATCGATATTCAAGTTGCTGATCGGTAGTTGATTATTTCTAAGTGGTTGGTGATTTCCGAGTAGTAGGCGATTTTTCGAAAAGATGGTGATTTTGAGTTGTAGGCGATTTTCGAGTGGTAAGTGATTTCCAATAGTATGCAATTTTTGAGAGTTTGGTGATTTTTGAGTAGTAATTTTTGAATAGGTGTTGATTTTAGATTAGTTGGCAGTTTAGAGTAGTTGGTGATTTTTTTTTTTGAGTAGTTAGCAGTTGTCAGGTGGTTGGTGATTTTCTAATAGTTGGTGATTTTAGAGTAGTAGGTGGGTCAAGTAGTTACCAATTAATGGTTGACGATTTTTCAGGGGGTTTTCGATTTTGGAGTAGTAGGTGATTTTTGAATAGTTGGGAATTTCAGAGTTTTAGGCGTTTTCGAGTAGTAAGCGGTTTTGAGTAGTAGGTGTTCTTTGAGTGGTTGGTGATTTTCAAGTAGTTGGCGATTTTCGAATAGTTGATATAAAATTAGTAGACAGTTTCAAGTAGTTTGAGATTTTTTTTTTAAGGATAATTAAACTGTTTCGAGTAGTAAATTCTTTTGAGTAGTAGATCGATTTTCAGGTAGTTGGTGATTTTGAGTAGTTGGCGATTTCATACGCAGCCTATCCTAAATGCAAAAGGGTGTAATGCAGAGACTGTATAAAGTTATATAAGTTAATAATGTGTGCGTGCGTGTGTGTGTGTGTTTGTTTCAGTGCGCAGTATCTGTAAGATCATGGCTAAAAGAGCTCTGAGGAACAACAGACTGGGATCTGCTCTGTCCTGGAGTATCAGAGCAAAAGACGCCGCGCTCGCTACACTCATCTCCGAGAGGTCTCTCACACACACACACACACACACACACACACACACACACACACAATAATGTGATAAAATAAGCACATGATAATCCTCAGTTTCTCTGAATGTACAATTTGCAAGTTCATGTGTTCAAGTAAAACGTCATTTTTGTATAAAATTTCTTTCTATAATTTAGAGTGTTTGTTGCTGTTGCTTAAAATGTAAAAAAAGTGTATAATCAAACTTTATAGATTTTAAAATATATAACTAAAAGTAATGTATATGCATGTTTTGCTAACATATTAATATACAAGAAAAAATACCAATGTTTTTTTTGGACCAATATTTGGAGAAACAACTCATACGTTTTATTCCCAACAATTGAACAAAATAAAATTGCCAATATATTAAATATTATTATTATTGTAATTTAGATTTTTTTTGCGTTTAATAAAATAAAATAAAAAAATAACTATAATTCTTAGTATTTTATTTTTTAGGTGTATTAAGTATTAAATTCAGTATTTTCAGTCCCAACAAATAAACAAAACAGAAAAAAACTCTAAATGGCTAGAGTAGAATAGAGCAAAATGAACTGTAAATCATTTTAAATTATTATTTTTAATTGACATTTTTTGCATTAAAATAAAATAAATAACCATTATCTTAATAATTAATGTTTTAATTTCAGAAGAATTAGGAATATTCAATATTTGGTGAAATAAGCTTGATTTTTCAGCTATAACAAATTAAAAAAACCCTGAAAAAAGTTATTCAACTGCTCTTGTGTTTTCCGCAGGTTTCTTCAGGATTACAGTAATAAGGGCTCTTTCACAGATCTGGATGTGTTGGATAATCTGGGTCCTGCCATGCTGCTCAGTGACAGACTGACGTTTTTAGGTACAACATGATGCAAATGATGGGGTTTGTGTGAAATATGGATCAATGTGACGTTTATTCTCTGCTCTGGCACAGTACCTTCATTTAGATTTCTTGCTCTAGCTGTGATCAGTTTTTTAATGCACATTAATATGCACAAACATAATCCAGTATTAAATGTCCAAGTCAATATTCAGTCGCTATCTTTAGCAAAGGCACATACATTCAGCTCTAGCAAAATATTTTAGTATGAAACGGCCATTATTAGACTTATAGTTTCAGTTCTTGATTTTGATTGGTTAAGGCGTGTTTAAAGCTGTTGTAAAATACTCTACAAACACACACCTGTGACTATTGCTTGGCAACCGTTCCGCTATCAGCACTGAGCCAAAAAAACTGTTTTATTTGGTTATACTGTACTATATATGGAGTTAATCAATGAAAAAAAGCAACAAACCCTATGAAACTGGGGTTATGTTAGTGGTTTTTCGAGTAGTTGGTGTTCGAATAGTTAACGAATCTGTTCGAGTAGTTGCAGATTTTCGAGAAAAAGGTGATTTTGCGTAGTTGCCAGCCGTAGTTGGTGGTTTTAGGTAGTTGCAGATTTTTCAGAAGTTGGTGGTTTCGAGTAGTTGGCAGTTTTGAGTAGTTGATGGTTTTGAGTCGCTGGCTGTTTTGAGTAGTTGCAGATTTTTCGAGAAGTAGGCGGTTGCATGTAGTTGGCGTTTTTAAGTATTGGGTAATTTTTGAGAAGTAGGCAGTTCAGAATAGTTGATGGTTTGGAGTTATTGGCGGTTTTGAGTTGGTGGTGTCGTGTAGTTGGCAGTTTTGAGTAGTTGATGGTTTTGAGTTGCTGTCGTTTTTGAGTAGTTGCTGATTTTCGAAAAGTAGGCTGTTGCAAGTAGTTGGCGATTTCACATACTTGGTGATTTTCGAGAAGCAGACGGTTCAGAATAGTTGGTCGTTTGGAGTAGTTCGCGGTATCGAGTTGGTGGTTTTGAGCACTTGTCAGTTTTGAGAAGTTGCCGATTTTCGAGTAGTAGGCGGTTTTGATAAGTTGGAGGTTTTCGAGTAATTGCGGTGTCGAGTAGTTGGCGATTTGGAGTAGTTTGCGGTTTCAAGAAGTTGTCGATTTTTGAGAAGTAGGTGGTTTTGAGTACTTGCCGATTTTCGAGAAGTGCACAGTTTAGAGTAGTTGGTGGTTTCAAGTAGTTGGTGGGTTGTTGAGTACTTGGCGTTTTCAAGTAGTTGCTGATTTTTGAGTATTTGGCGTTTTTAAGTTGTTGACAATTTTTGAGTAGCTGGCATTTTCAAGTAGTTGACTATTTTTGAGTAGTTGCCGTTTTCAAATAGTTGACAATTTTTAAGTAGTTGGCGTTTTTCAAGTAGTTGACGATTTTTGAGTGGTTGGCCTTTCTTAGTAGTTGGCGATTTTTTTGAGTAGTGGGCGTTTTCAACTAGTTGACGATTTTTGAGAAGTAGGCGGTTTTGAGTAGTTTGCAGGTTCGAGTAGTTCATGATTTTGGAGGTTTTGAGAAGTATCACATTCATACTGTATAGAACATACTTTTTAATGGTCGTAAAGTAAATTCAAATGTAGCACATACTCTAGTAGTAGGCGATTTCAGATGCAGCCAGAAAAGTAAATACATTTCCTGTGAATGGTAGTGTTGGAGTAGTGTTTAAAAAATAGATTATAAAGTATAAAAACATGTCTTATGGAATGTCGCCACAAGTCACCAATACAAATGTGTGTGTTTGTAGGAAAGTATCGTGAGTTTCACAGGCTTTACGGTGAGAATCGATTCTCAGATGCGGCCAAACTCCTGCTGTCACTCATGATGGCGAAGATCGCTCCACGCAGTCTGTGGATGACCCTGCTGACTGACGCACTACCACTGCTGGAGCAGGAGGAGGTCACTCATACACACACACACACACACACACACACGGTTAACTTTACTCTGTTTTGCACATTTTCTAGGTGCAGTTGAGTTGGAACAGATCTTTTAATACCAGTTTTTTTTACAAATCTTGTTTTGTGGACATGTTTACATTTGTTACTATGGAGACATGTTAATACGCTTCTGTCAATTAATTTGGTGGGCAGGGAAAACCATACTCCTACATCATGACTAATGACTATTTTTGTCCGTCAGCTTAACTTATAGTCTGTTAGCGTTGTAAGCATTTTTTAGCTTGACTGGCTGTGTTTGTTTGCCTGTACAGGTGATCTTCACAGTGGATCAGACGTATGAGCTCATGTCCTGTCTGGAAGAGCTCAACTCAGGAACCAAAGACTCCAATCAGATGGAGCAGGTAAAACAACCATCTAAATATGAGAAATAAATTTAAGAAGATTTAAGAAGATGCAGACTAGAAACAAGTTAAAACGATCTGCCAATGCAGTAAGATAATTATACTGGGTAAGATTTCTTGAAAGGGGAAAAAATGTCATAAAGTATTGTAACACTTATTCTAAGCAGTGTATTTAGTCTAATTATCTCAAAACTAGCTCAGTAATTGTTTTTTTGCTTTCTTATTTTGTGTGAAAATGTCTATATTTACTAAACCTGAGTAACTTTACACCAAATTTGCATGTAAAATACATAGCTTTGTTAAATTTGAGGGGTAAAATACATACCTTTACACTAAATTTCTTTTAGATAAATACAAAACTTAACGCAAAATGTGCAGGTAAATTACATAATTTTACACTTAATTTACAGATAAAATACATAACTTTACATTAAATTTGCAGGTAAAATGCATAACTTTACGCCAATTCTGCAGGTAAAATACCTAACTTTAAATTTGCAGGTAAAATACATAACTTTACATTAAATTTGCAGGTAAAATACACAACTTTACATTAAATTTGCAGGTAAAATGCATAACTTTTTGCCAATTTTGCAGATAAAGTGCATAACTACTTTAAATTTGCAGTTAAAATACATAACTTTACATTAAATTTGCAGGTAAAATGCATAACGTTTTGCCAATTTTGCAGATAAAGTGCATAACTACTTTAAATTTGCAGGTAAAATACATAACTTTACACTAAATTTCTTTTAGTTAAAATACAAAACTTGATGCCAAACTTGCAGGTAAATTACATAACTTTACTCTAAATTTGCAGGTAAAAAGCATAACTTTATGGCAAACTTGCAAGTAAAATACATAATTTTACATTAAATTTGCAGGTAAAATGCATAACTTTATGCCCATCTTGCAGATAAAATACATAACTTTGAATGTGCAGGTAAAATACATAACTTTATGTAAAATTTGCAGGTAAATTACATAACTTTACACCAAATTTCTTTTAGATAAAATTCAAAACTTTACGACAAATTTGCAGGTAAATGACATAACTTTACGGCAAACTTGCAGATAAAAATCACAACTTTACATTAAATTTGCAGGTAAAATATAGAAATTTACATTAAATTTGCAGGTAAAGTTCATAACTTTAAATTAAGTTTGCAGGTAAAATGCATAACTTTACATTAAGTTTGCAGGTAAAATGCATGACTTTTACACCAATCTTGCAGATAAAATGCAAAACCTAACGTTAAATTTGCAGGTAGAATACAAAACTTAACGGTAAATTTGCAGGTAAAATACAAAACCTAACGTTAAATTTGCAGGTAGAATACAAAACTTAACGGTAAATTTGCAGGTAAAATACAAAACTTAACGTTAAATTTGCAGGTAAAATACAAAACTTTACGGTAAATTTGCAGGTAAAATACAAAACTTAACGTAAAATTTGCAGGTAAAATACAAAACTTTACATTAAATTTGCAGGTAAAATACAGAAATTTACATTAAATTTGCGGGTAAAGTTCTTAACTTTACATTAAATTTGTAGGTAAAATACAGATCTTTATGCCAAATTTGCTGATAAAATACAGAACTTTACATCAAATTTGCAGGTAAAATACAGAACTTTACAATAAATTTGCAGGTAAAGTTCATAACTTTACATTAAGTTTGCAGGTAAAATGCATAACTTTACGCCAGTCTTGCAGATAAAATGCATAACTTTACAATAGATTTGCAGGTAAAATACTAAACTTAACATTAAATTTGCAGGTAAAATACATAAATTTACACTAAATTTCTTTTAGAAAAAAATACAAAAACTTAACGCCAAATTTGCAGGTAAATTACATAACTTTAGACTAAATATGCAGGTAAAAACATAACTTTATGCCAAACTTACAGGTAAAATACAAAACTTTATGTTACATTTGCAGGTAAGCATACATAAATTATGCAAAATTTGCAGGTAAAATGCATAACTTTACACCAAATTTACAGATAAAATACATTTTACATTAAATTCCCAGGTAAAATGCATAACTTTATGCCAACCTTGCAGATAAAATATATAACTTTAAATTTGCAGGTAAAATGCATAACTTTGTTACATTTGCAGATAAAAATACATAACTTTACACAAAATTTGCAGGTAAATTACACAACTTTACGCCAAATTTACAGGTAAAATACATAATTTTACATTAAATTTGCAGGTAAAATGCATAACTTTACATTAAATTTGCAGGTAAATTACATAACTTTACACTAAAATTCTTTTAGATAAAATACAAAACTTTATGCCTAATATGCAGCTAAATGCATAACTTTACATCAAAATTGTATCTAAAATGCATAACTTAACATTAAATTTGTAGGTAAAATGCATAACTTTGTTAAATTTGTAGGTTAAAATACATTACTACATCAAAATTGCAGGCAAAATTGATAACTTTAATTCCACATGCTATTGTTGAATTGCTCATTAATTAATCTAATAAAAATTCATTCTCTAAGTTGTTTGTTCTTTGATGTTTTAGGAGGAAGATCTGGAGTCCACGAAGACGGAGCTGTTGCGAGTGGCGTTGGCTCGTAATCTTGCTACGGCCATCGTCAAAGAGGGGACCATAGAAACATAAATGCATCTGATCGTCCAGCTGTTTTTTTTCTGTATATAAATCTGAAGACTTGAGTAAAAGTGTGACCTCTTTAATAAAACCCTTTTCCAGTTTTTGCTAGAAAAAAATGGTTTCATATATGTTTTTTGTTTGTAAAGAGTTATGGGGAAAACTGGATTGTTTGCATTAAAACAGCATCTCCTCTAGTCTGATTAACTTGTGTAGGAAATTGTGAAGTATTAATACAATACAGATTAATTATATGTATAATTTAAATTACTTTAAATAGGCTTGATATTATTAGTACAGTTTTTATAGTACTTACAGATGGATATAAGCCATATTTACAAAAAAACCTATGACCAAATGGATAATTTTAGCTGTACGAGAAAATTCAATTTAATTAAATTAATAATACAAATGAGAAATCCAACAAATAATTAAAAACAACATACACACATACAGTAAATATGCCAGAAATGTGAGTGTACAGACAAAACATTCATTAAGAATTTTAAAAAGTTGTAAAATTATCACATACATTGAAATAAGGTCATACAGTATATCAAAATTATTTGACTTGAATGCATTATTTGTTTTGTTTTTTCTAAGAAAATTTCACATATCTGCCCAGAAAATACTCACATAATCACAAAACAAATTGACAATTTCTATTTCCATTGAAAACAGAGAGCAGATTTATTTAACACATTTATTAACATATTTGTTTTAATAACTCATTTCTAATAACTGATTTATTTTATCTGTGCCATGATGACAGTACGTAATATTTTACAAGGCACTTCTATACAGCTTAAAGTGACATTTAAAGGCTTAACTAGGTTAATTAGGTTAACTAGGCAGGTTAGGGTAATTAGGTAAGTTATTGTATAACGATGGTTTGTTCTGTAGACTATCAAGAAAAAATGTAGCTTAAAGGGGCTAATATATTTGACCTTAAAATGGTGTTTAAAAATTAAAATCTGCTTTTATTCTAGCCGAAATAAAACAAATAAGACTTTCTCCAGAAGAAAAAATATTATCATTTTTTCGAAAATTCGAAGGGGGCTAATAATTCTGATATATATATATATATATATATATATATATATATATATATATATATAAAAACGTAAGATACGTTAACATTTAAAAGTCTAACGCAGTGTTTCTCTGTTTTTTGATGACGCTGAGAAACACTGTTCTAACACATTGTAATTTTTGTACCAACTTTAGCAGAGATTTTTAAATGGAATACACCTATTATACTAAATGAGTTAATTAAGGTAAATGATGGTTGTTGACCCCGAGTCCTGACCAGAACATGACCAGCATAAACCAGTTTTTGATCAAATCACAATAGCATGCTGTTTTTTTTTTTTATCTTATAAATGCAATAAGTTCTGTGTGACACTTTGGCAACCAAAATTCGAGACATTGCAACCTGCAGAACCTATAGGTAGATAAATAAAAAAAAAAAATATATATATATATATATATAAATATATATTTATATATATATACAATTGTTTTAATTTTAGAAAGGAACAAAAAATGTGTGAGACTGATAGAAGAGACCAGAGATAACGTTAAATTTACTGGCCTACCATAGGTGCTGCTTTAGAAATACCTCGCGTTACTTTTTTATGTGTAATTTAATGCAAAGATGCTAAAATACAAAGTGTAGCTTGATAAATATACATACTTTTCAAAACTCCACACAGAAACGCCAACTGACCCAGCCGAGGCTGGAACCTGCGACCTTCTTGCTGTGAGGTGACAGCACTACCCACTGCACCACAGAGTCGCCTGAAATATAAATAGATATTGAAAACCTTCGATGATTTAATGACCGTGCCGCCACACTGAGTGACGTTCGATTTGAAAACAAGCCGTTATTTTCAACCGTTTATGTGACGCCATGGCTTGGCTGAAGTATATTTTAATGTCATATAAATGTCCTTCTTTTCGTGAATGCGTATTCACAATTCAGCTATATTTCACTCAGCTACTTTTATTACTCCACAAAACGTCGTCTTTCATATTCAGGGATGAGAAGAACACGGAGAAGCAGACGCAAATCTTCCAGAAAAACAACACAAGGTTAGCGTCACTCGCACAATCCTTTTGTTTTCTTTCAACAGCAAACACTTTCTTTTTTGAAACATTTAACTTTTAATACGCTCTTTTTGACCCAAGACTGGGTGAAGATTACACATGTAAACACGTATTGTTTAGTATGTAAGTAATTTACCTTCTTTTTGAAAGTTAAAATTGGAGATATTAGGTGTTTAAAGAGCCCATATTATGGGTTTTTGAAAATTCCCCTCCATGTAGTGTGTAACACAGCTCTAAGTGAAGTGAAGTATCCAGCTAAGGCTTAAATCTGTAAGAATACAGTGTTTAAAACTGTTGATTCATCTATAAAAGAGTCGATTCATAGTGCTTCAAACGAGTCGCCTTGATACCGACTCATTAGGTGTTTCGCCATGACGTACGAACGAAACCAAGTTATTCACGTGCACGCGCAAACCCGGGAGATTTCAAACCTGAGGCCCCGCCCTCTGACGCAGTAACCCAGACACACACACACACCCACACACACCCACAAACACACGCACACAAACATGCCGGTCGATTGAAGTCACATTGCAGATGGATATATTGAGTCTCTACCCAAAGATGAAACCTCAGCATTATAGCCAAGCAGTTGGAAACTACTGGAAACTTCTGGAAGCTACATGCTACAAAGAATACTTCATCTGCGTTTGTTAAAGGAAGGATCAGTAACTTACTGATGGACATCAGGATGGGTTTCTTCCATTTCTCAAGTGTAAGTACGTGCGGTTAAAGTTGTTGCCTCGTTGACTCTAGCTTGCAAATGTATTTAGTTGTGATTTGTTACTTGTAACCGCGTGTACTGTATCAGGTTAACTGGCTAGGTTTTATTCTCTTATCGCGTGCAAAGTCACGTTAAAAACGCGACGCGTGCTGCTTTGTTTATGGAGCTCCGTGGTAACGTTAGAGGTGTGCATACCCGCGGCTGTCCCCGCGCCAGATTTCTGCGGCGCGGGAATAAATTTCCGAATAAATCGCCGGAGCGGTCGGTAACGGGTTTGATTTGGGACGGGAGCGGGCTGCCTGAGAAAGAGAAAGATGTGTCTGCTTGGTGCTTGTGTGTTAGTGCGCACGCGCGCGTATGAGAGAGAGAGAGAGCGAGCGAGCGAGCGAGAGCTTTATGCTTGGTGCTGTGTGTGTGTTTATACAGATTTTCGGTTTTGTTCTCCCCCGCTCTTTAGCGGGATCGGGCGCGGCGGGCAGAATACGGGGCGGGTTCTAAGGCTAAAACCTGGCGGGTGCGGGCGGAAGCGGGAGCGTTCTCGTCCGGAGGTGTGTGTGTGTGTTTGTGTGTGTGTGGCAGCTAAAATCCACGCCTACACTATCTAGCGTGTATGAACTGTGATTACTTTTTAAATTGCTGATTAGCTATTGGCCATTTCCCTCTCTGACTGAAGGCAGTTGACCAATCGCGACAGACTGTCATCGGTCCAATCAGCGCAGATTAGCTTCGCGCTAAGGAGGGGTTTGGGAACAAATGAATCACTGAACGATTCATACAGGAGTCGCTGGGATAATTAGGTAAAAATAAATGCAGATTATAAGACCATGAAAGTGTTTTTTGACCTTGCATGCATATTAGACTGTTGTTGGAGACCCTTACAACCAAGATATGACCCTATTTCATGTATAATATGGGCTCTTTAAAACACGAGGCTGCTAAATCAGATCATTTCTGTTTTTCCTGTCTCCCAAGCTAATCAGGTAAGTCGTTTTTTTTTTTAGTTTTTTTTTTCGGAAAAGGACAGACTAATGTGCACAGAAAGTTAGATTTCTTTAAATATATACAGTTGAAGTCAAAATTATTAGCCCCCCTTTGAATTCTTTTTTAAATATTTCCCAAATGATGTTTAAGAGAGCAGATCTTTAATACAAACAGGTGACCACGAACCTAATGTCGCATATACCCCTACAGAAAAATCCAACTTAAACCAGCCTAGGCTGGTTGGCTGGTTTTAGCTGGTCGACCAGCCTGGTTTTAGAGGGGTTTTGGCCATTTCCAGGCTGGTTTCCAGCCATTTCCAGCCTGGTCTTAGCTGGTCAGGCTGGGAGATGACCAGCTAAAACCAGCTTGACCAGTCTAGCCAAGCTGGGAGTCCAGCCAAAACCAGTTATGTCCAGCTTAAACCAGGCTGGTCAAGCTGGTTTTAGCTGGTCATTTTCCAGCCTGACCAGCTAAGACCAGGCAGGAAATGGCTGGAAACCAGCCTGGAAATGGCCAAAACCAGCCTGGCTGACCATCTAAAACCAGCCAACCAGCCTAGGCTGGTTTAAGCTGGATTTTTCAGTGGGGATGTCATTCAGTTTCTGAATGGTTTAGGCACAAGCCAACAGTTTGGTAACACTGTCTGCTTCTTACATCATTTTTTTTATTATGCACAGTAATACCAGATACCGAGGTAAAATAGGGAGGAGGTTTGGCGGTATCAAAATTTGAATACCGACCAAGCCTAACTATGTGATAACTAAATACATTTAGGCAAGTTTAATCATACCAACAATTTGAAAAATTTCTGTGGCATATGGAAAAAAATAGAGCAATTCATAATAAAAAATTAGGACTGCACAACATATGGTTTCAGCATTGATACCGCAATGTGTGCACCAACGCATGATGTTGAGCTGGCAACATTATAGCTGATTATAATCAATGCAGAGTTTATCATAATGGAGTAAAAGTTTATCATCTGCATGATTTTTTTTTTAAGATATAGATCACCCCAAAATTAAACTACTTACTATTTTCATTACACCCTTGTTTCAAACGTTTATGAGGTTTTCTATGTTGAACACATAAAGAAGATCTTTTAATAACCCATGAACAACAAGTGAAGGGTGAGTAAATAGTGAGTAAAGGTTCATTTTGTGGGTGAACTATCCCTTTAAGGCCGGCAACTATGAACATTTCAACATTTCAGGTTTAACACATCTGGCCACGGGAAATTACAATGCTTGTAACTTTAATAAAGATTTTATTATATTCCAACATCATGCAGCCCTAATCCAAATGAAGCATTTAAACACAATGAAACAAGCGCAGGTCATTCCATCTGAATCTTTAATGGCGCAGTAAACATGAAATCATTATTAGACACCAGAGCATTGCATCATCATCATCATCATCAACCATTATAACTTCTAATAACTTGTACATTTGTCCCACATAGTTTCCATCTTAAGTCCTAAATACCTGGTCATCAACATCAGAGCAGGTGAAGCTTTGGCTCTTTGACAGAGATACAATTGATTCATTAACACACACATGAGGATCCTCATAAAACACTGGAAATGATGCAAATGCATAATAATTCATCAAAACCTTCTTCCTCCTCAGACAGAATCAGCAGAGTGTCTTCAAGCACACATCCAGATTTATACAAATGAATCTTATAAAATTAAAAAAAAAAAAAACTCACATTAAGACATGAGTATTAAAATAATAAATAAATCAAGCTTAAATGTTATAGCGTAGTGCTGGACAGTACTTTAAATTTGAATAAATCCACATTATATTCACATATGGAAGAATTGTGAATTTGTGTCGTGCAAATAATATAATACAAAAAAAAACGTTATGATCTATTAAATTCGCTAAAAATGTTCCTATATGCAAAATATGAGTTCATTTGTCTGCGGGTGAAGCCTGAAACCACCTTTTTAATTTAAAATAAAACACTTTTCTCTGCTAATACTGTCAAATCACATGTAACAACACACATCTCCAATCTGACAGACTCATGAAACACTGATTATCCTCCATCCACATCTTCATCTCGAACTGCAGACAGTAGCTATGTTTCCATCCACCAATTTTCATGTGCATTTTGAATTATCCCATTAAAAAAAGCTCGATGGAATGCCAGGATGTGCATAAATTTTGATGGTATTCGCATAACTAAGTAGTTGTAAACGTTTTATTTGGATAATTTGAAACAGCGACCACTAGTCTCCATCTTTAAAAGTCTCCATAGACATCTTGACAGCACAAACACTGCTGTCACCTTAACAGAAACCCCGCCCCTGCTTTCATTTGATTGGAGAATGAAACAGACTGACGTAACACGCTTTTTCCGTTCAGAATTGACGTTTATTCAACTGCGAGCGCACAGCACACATTGGCAAAAACATGAGGCCAAAGTCCCTTTAAGGGCCTACTCACACTATGCCATTCGTACCGTGCCCAGGCCCGTTTCCTGGATCGTTTGAGAAGTGTGAGAGCGATGAATCGGGCTCAAGCACGATTCACTTGGCTGGCCCTGGCCCGGTTGGAAGAGGTGTGCCTGAGCGCGGTTCACTTGGGCTTTGGCACGGTACACTTATTGTGTGAATGCAAAACGCGCCAAAGCCCGAAACTGAAAGCGATACGTGACTTTTACGGGGCTTTTTCATATGGATTTATTAATCATTCTTACTGTTCAATGAACGCAAACTGCTGTAGTTTATTAAAGACGAGAACTCCTCACAGCTGCGCGGCTTCAGCAGACCTCCTCATTCCTGCAGCACGAGAGCTTTATGATTGTTTATGAGCGCCAAAAGTGGCGGATCTGTTTGTGAAATATCTGACTGCGTGTCGCCGCATCCCTAAGAACAGTTTGGCGAAATATTTGACTGCATGTCACTGCATATCAAACGACTGACACGATATAACTAGAGAAATCTTCACTGTGCTGCTGAGTGAGAGAGCGCTTCTCACTGAACAGCGCAGCAGTGATGATGTAAGCGTGCCGAGGCCCGTTTGTGGTGTGAGCGCGGGCCGTCGGGGGAGACGGGAGGGGGGACAAGCGTGCTTTGGCCTGGTTCGAGGCAACTGAACCTAGTGTGAGTACGGCTTAAGGCAAGTCATTTCACTCGGCGGCCATCATTGCAACACCTCTTGGGCAGTATGCTCAGGCATTCTGTCTGAATGGGGAAACACCAAATTCTCCAAAATTCTCAAAAACTTTTAAGTCTTGGATAGAAAGCGAATCATCTTAATCACATAAAATCTGCAGAGACTCGCATCTGGTCCAAGCCCCTCTCCCAGAGAATCATCAGTCTATAGTGATCGATGATTGGCTTCTGTACTAGTAGGCGAAGCTTTATTCGCCATATTGACCGTTACACTTTTCCCCATTCAAAAAGATACAAGTGATATGTCTTGTTTATTTTATAGTCTTTGGTGAGGCAAAGAACTTAGAATGACCAAGAGGCAACACTTAATAGGACGTTTTATTGAAACAGCAGTGCCCAGCAACAGCCCCGCGATTCCGCCATTTTGGGGTGAAAGCGATCGGCTGTCCATTGGATCTTATTGCTGTCGCGGTGGCAAGCAGCTGATTTTTTTTTTTATTTATTTAAAAAGCGCATTAAAGCTGAGATACAACCTGAAAGACGACAACACAGCACTTACTATCACAATCATCAGCAATTTTAATAGTTTATTTTACAGACTCATAATATGCTGTTGTTCTATTGGGATTTTCATTCCAAAATGGCCGTTGCGGCATCTAGTAGCTGTTTCCCAAAATTAGCAATAGAGTGTCGCCTCTTGGTGATTCTATGCTCTTTGGTGAGGCACACAGGGCGAATAAGCAGCATGCAAAACGCTTGCGGCCAATAATAAACCATTCAAAAGATGCGCAAAATGCCTTCAAAAACGTCTTTATCTTCTGAGGCTCAACTCATTTATTAGAGAAGAAAAAACACCACAGTGGCAAATCCCAACACACTAAACTCCATTTCTGACATATCTGCTCCAGTTTATCATAATTTTGTTTTCTTTAGTTTCTCACTGGATGGAAACGCTGCTTTATTTACTAAACTTTTATGCGATATCCCAGTTTTACGCATAAATTTAATTCACTTTGAATGGAAACATAGCTACAGTAGCAAAACTAAGCAAAAATACACCATCATTAAATAAACAAATCTAATATTGTCAAAAAAAAGGCTGACAGACGGTAATGCTGAAACACCAGTCCAAATGTTCCTGTAGCAGCAATAAATAAAAGCAGAAACAGTGTTGAACTAGAACATAAATAAAGGAAACGCAGCCATCATCCTGCTGGTCTTAAACTCACAGCTCGTAAACTCTTCAGCTACATTCATTCTGATGCTTCATGACGTTTGCAGGAAATGAATGGCCTAGTATTTTTAGAAACAGCGAATGTTTCGAGGACCAGAAAAACACCTAGAACTGCCAGAGCAGAGTGAAATCATGGTTAAATACACTCTACAGACAGCGGCGAGGTCATGTGACGCCATCAGTATCATCCATTTAGGAATATACCATTAAATACCATAGTTTACACCAAAATGCCACACAGCGGACATCAAAATGGTCATGAAAAAGACTGATTTGGGTGTATTTTCTACAAGTGGTCAATAAAAATGTTTAACAATGTAATTTTTTAATTACAAATATTTGCCTAAATTTATATATATATATATATATATATATATATATATATATATATATATATATATATATATATATATATATATATATATATATAAATATATATATATATATAAATATATATAAATATATATATATATATATATATATATATATATATATATATATATATATATATATATATATATATATACACACACACACACACACACACACACACATATATATATATATGCAGAGTTTGAATGCAAAAACCTCTAAGTGCCATCAGAAATTTCAATCGAAGATGAACATTTTTCTCAGCCTCCTTTATTTATGTTGAGGTATTTCACTTCAAAGACCAGGAAAAGTACTTATTCTTTGCCATAAACGTGATATTACTGACCATAAACAGAAGCCTGATAAAAATACTAATTTTAGAGTAAAATTTCAGACGGCATTTAGAGGTTTTTGCATCTAAACTCTTCAAATATATATAAATATATATATATATATATATATATATATATATATATATATATATATATATATATATATATATATATATATATATATATATATATTTGAACATATATGTATATATTTGTAATTTCAGTGGTTAAAAATTATTTAAAATATTTTGCAATATTTAAAATAACCCTGTTATAAAAAGTGAAATTAAATAAATATATATACATACTCCTTAAATCTATTTGATCAACTTTCGATTTTCATTTAAAAATATATAATAAAGTAATTAAGTAAAAAAAACAAAAAACATTTTTGTAAACAAAAATTATATACAGACATATTTAAATAATGTACACTCAATGGCCATTTTATTAAGTACACCTTACTAGTGCCAAGTTGGACCCCCTTTTGCCTTCAAAACTGCCTTAGTCCGTCTTAGGTACTGGAAATATTCCTCAGAGAATTTGCTCCATTGATATGATAGCATCACACAGTTGCTGCAGATTTGTCAGCTGCACATGCATGATGAAAATCTCCCGTTCCACCACATCCCAAAGGTGCTCCATTGGATTGAGCTCTCATGACTGTGGAGGTCATTTGAGTACAGTGAGAGTACAGTCATGTTCAAGAAAACCAGTCTGAGAATATTCACGCTGTATGATATGTTGTGTTATCCTGCTGGAAGTAGCCATCCGAAGACGAGTACACTGGTCATAAAGGGATGGACATGGTAAGCAACAATACTCAGTTAGGCTGTGGTGCTGATACGATGCTTAATAAGTACTAATGGACCAAAGTGTGCCAAGAAAATATCCCCCACACCATTACACCACCGGCCTGAACCGTTTATACAAGGCAGGATGGATCCATGCTTTCATGATGTTGATGCCAAATTCTGACCCGACCATCTGAATGTGGCAGCAGAAATGGAGACTCATCAGAGCAGGCAACGTTTCTCCAATCTTCTATTGTCCAGTTTTGGTGAGTCTGTGTGAATTGTAGCCTCAGTTTCCTGTTCTTAGCTGACAGGAGCGGCACCTGGTGTGGTCTTCTGCTGCTGTAACCCATCCGCCTCAAGGTTGGACGTGTGTGTTCAGAGATGCTCTTCTGCAGACCCCGGTTGTAGAGAGTGCTTATGTGAGTTACTATTGCCTTTCTATCAGCTGAACCAGTCTGGCCATTCTCCTCTGACTTCTGGTATCAACAAGGCATTTGCGTCCACAGAACTGCCGCTCACTGAATATTTCCTCTTTTGTCAGGTCATTCTCTGTAAACCCTAGAGATGGTTGTGAGTGAAAATCCCAGTAGATCAGCAGTTTCTGAAATACTCAGACCAGCCCGTCTGACACCAAAAACCATGCCACGTTCAAAGTCCCTTAAATCCCCTTTCTTCCTCATTCTGGTGATTGATTCGGCAGCAGATTGCCTTCACCATGCACTAAATGCATTGAGTTGCTGCCATGTGATTGGCTGATTAGAAATTTGCATTAATGAGCAACTGGACAGGTGTACCTAACAAAGTGGCCAGTGAGTGTATAATAAAAATGAAAAGCACGAAAAAAAACTAAAACGAAAATGTAAGAATTAAATAAAGTTAAAAATATGTAAAAATACTATAGTATCTCAATGATACTAAAATAACACTGACAACAAGTCGGTAAACTAAATGATCACCAAGTAGAGTCTAAACTGGTTTGCAGTTTGCATAAATAATGTTTTAACATTTGAACAATTCATTCATCAAAGTGCTGCTTGACTTTATTTCACCGTGGTATTTTAATGTAAACTATGATTACCCTGGTAAGAGCGGTCTCTGAATCGTGTGTGTCCTCTTCTGACAATCATGTGCGTCACTGACGGTTGTGTTATTGTATTAATATCCAGCTGAAACATCAAGCATCAAATGCTGCTTCACAAGGCTACAGTAAACCACTGATTGAACAGAAATGAATGAGGAAACGGTTAAATCTACAGCGAGCCCCATCTGTCTGCTGGAGGAAACTGATCCAGCTCTCCAACCTCTGAATACTGACGCTCTCCCAGAAGATACGCCAGCTTATAGCGCAGACGCACACGCTCCTGAAACAGACACACACACACACACACACACACACACACACACACACACACACACACACACACACACACACACACACACACACACACACACACACAGGTTATTCATAATCAATTCAAGTCCACTTAAAATCAAAAGTTGCAATGCTTGTTTTGATCTTTGATTAGCGGAATCAAAACTAATCATATTGATTTAGTTAGCTCACATTGCTACTTTTGTGGTGAACATCTGTGTGTGTCTTTAGAAATAACAATAGTTTGCCCTTGCAATTTTTTATTGAAATCTGGAAATGCACTTCCTGTTTGTTTTCAGTTAAATTCTCAGTTTAGGTCTATCAGAGGTATTGGGCGTGGCTAACATGCTAAACCATGTCTCTCCAGCTGTGAGTTTAGACAAGAAACATAAATGGTGAGCAGGAGGAGTCTGTTAGGCTGTAATAACTCTCCCCAAACCCTTTTCCCCATTTTTTCGAATGAAATACCTACTTTACTACATCCAATCAGCACGCAGTAAAAAACAAGCCACACCCACTGTTTTCTCATTTAATTTTCCACTTTTTTAGGAACGTCGATCAAAGTCTGAGCTTTTGCTTTCGTGTTTGGAGTGATGGTGCTTTTGTTGACATCAACCCGAGGGTTTCCATAGCCAACTGCATGTTAGTACCCTCTCTCACCATTAGTTTGCTATGAGGGAATGATGGGCAAAAGAAACCCTGCCCCCCTACTCAATAATCAGATTCAGTTGGAAATACATTTACTTACTGAAATAAAAGCCTGAGAAACTTTAGTTTCATACAGACTTTTAACAATATATCATTGTTATAATTGAACCTTTTTTACATTATGGATTTATTTCTATTACACTAACTCAAAGCAGCAACAACTGGCTCAGCAAAACTTTAAAAATGCAAGTTTCTCATTTTATTTCCTTATCGCAAAAAAAGAATGTCAATTTTTCCATTATAACAAAAAAAAAAAAACATTAAAAAAACTACAGAAAGCCTTAAACTTTTTTAAGTAAATAAAATTTTAATAACATTATAATCGATTAAAACATTAAACATTAAACTATGCAATCATGTATTTTTTCACTTAAACAATAAATTTTTTTAAAGAATATATATATATTTAATTATTTTATTTTTATATAATATAAACATCTAACATTTTAAACAAAATTAGAAAACATATTTATTATTCTCCCTAATTTTTATTTATAGTGAAAAAAAAACAACATTATAATTAATAATACATCAGAAGACTTCAGACATTTTATATTTTAAATTTAAATTTGTACATTTTTAATTAGTTATTGAAATGACACCATATAATAACAAACTTCAGAATGTTGTATTACATTATTTGATCTTAGAGATTTTTTAAAAATGTAATAAGTTTGTGTTTGTATGCGTGTGTATCTTTGTGCATATTGTATTCAACGTTATGAGCACCAAATGTCCCCACAAGTATAAAAATATCAGTAAATTTTAACCTTGTCAGTGCAATTTTTAGTCCTCATTAGGAAAACGGCTTATAAATCACACAAAATGAAGTTTGTGTGTATGTGTGAGTGTGTGTGTGTGTGTGTGTGTGTGTGTGTGTCTATGCATGTGTGAGTGAATGTATGTGTGTGCAAACCTGTGTGTACAGTTGAAGTCAGAATTATTATTCCACCTTTGATTTTTTTTTTTTTTAACATTTCCCAAATGATGTTTAACAGATTCAGGCAATTTTCGAAATTTGAATTTTTTAAACACCATTTTAAGGTCAAAATTATTAGCCCCTTTAAGCTATATATTTATTTTTTGATAGTCTACAGAACAAACCATCGTTATACAATAACTTGCCTAATTACCCTAACCTGCCTAGTTAACCTAATTAACCAACTTAAGCCTTTAAATGTCACTTTAAGCTGTATAGAAGTGTCTTAAACAATATCTAGTATAATATTATTTACTGTCATCATGACAAAGATAAAATAAATCAGTTATTAAAACTATCATGATTAGAAATGTGCTGAAAAATTCTTCTAGCCGGCAGCTAGCTCTCTGCAACTCTCACATGGTCGCCCACTGAAGCTAAGCAGGGCTGCGCCCGGTCAGTACCTGGATGGGAGACCACATGGGAAAGCTAGGTTGCTGCCGGAAGTGGTGTTAGTGAGGTCAGCAGGGGGCGCCCAACCTGCGGTCTGTGTGGGTCCTAATGCCTCAGTATAGTGACGGGGACGCTATACTGCTCAGTGAGCGCCGTCTCAGATGAGACGTTTAACCGAGGTCCCGACTCTCTGTGGTCGTTAAAAAATCCCAGGATGTCCTTCGAAAAAGAGTAGGGGTTTAAAACCGGCATCCTGGCCAAATCTGCCCACTGGCCTCTGTCCATCATGGCCATTCCCATATTCCAATTGGCTTCATCTCTGTCTCCTTTCCACCAATCAGCTGGTGTGCGATCTGGCGCAAAATGGCTGCCGTCGCGTCATCCAGGTGGATGCTGCACACTGGTGGTGGATGAGGAGATCCCCCCCCCCATTGTGTAAAGCACTTTGAGTGCCCAGAAAAGCGCTACATAAATGTAAGGAATTATTATTATTATTATTAAACAGAAATTGGGGGGAAAATAAACAGGGGGGCTAAAAATTCTGACTTGAACTGTATGTTTTATTGAGTGTGGTTATGTGTGAATGTATGTGTGTACGTATGTGTGTGCGCTCACCTTCAGCGGGTTTGCGAGCAACATGACCTGAGTGATGGATGCGGGGGGCAGGATGGGGTTAAAGGGACAGATCTCTGTACCAGACGGAGGCTGAAGCTTCACTCGCATAGACTGACACAAACACAACAGCACAGGTCAAGCACAGGTCAAACTCATTCAAAATTTACATGTCACATTTTAGGGTCCCCCTGAATCATTTCCATTGTGTTCTGTGCTATTTGCATGTGTTGTGAGTAAATGCAGGCGTTTTCTTCATATGTTTGTGTTTCTTAATTTGCTGATGTTTTTTATTGTATGTGTTTTCTTAAATTGTAGCTCGTTAAGCTCTCTCAGCCACTGTTTTCTGTATTCCAGGGTTGGGCTTATAGATAGATTACTTGACTCAAGTGAATCATTCAGAATCTGACTCTGTGTGAATGTGTGTGTTGCAGGCGCAAGTGTTTTACCTTGGGCACGGCTGCTTGCAGAACTACATTCCTCACGGGCAGCGGTGCCGTGTTAAGCAGCGACACCACCATGACCAGGACGTCCGGTCGACCCGGCGGACAGTCCATCGCAAAGTGCAGGAGAACTCGAACTCCATCCTTATCATACATCGTCACGGGTAAGACTTTACCTGCACACAAACACCCACAGAAACATCACACACACTTAAAAACATCTAATGGCCGCCAACCTGGCAGTAGATCTATATCACTCTACTGGTGGATCCCAAAATTGACAGAAGAATAAGTATAAGAAATGCATAGTAGGGCTGCATAATACTGCAATGTTTTGTTTTGCTGTGATATATAATTCACCAGATGATTTGATTATTTTAAACTGACTGGTATTTTCAAGTCATTTTCTAGGCAGTGCATCTGCATAAAATATAATTAACTACATGCGTATATAAATACAACAGAGCAAAACTAAAAAGGTTTCCAGGGGAATATAACAGTATAATACAGAAATTGATCAATCAACTGTAAAATAAAATGGTCTTCATCATTGTATAAATAATTTTTAACAATATCTTTATCCTTTAATCTTTAATAAATAACCTAATCCAGCAGTATGACTATTGCGGATACACTCATTGCGATATTGATGCTCAAATGATAGATTGTTTAGCACTGATGTACAGTGATGTTTCTGTTTGTCTTGATCCATCTGCTGCTTTCCAATGTCAATATACAACTCTTCTTAAGACACCCCACACTGCATGCTGGATTATTAATACAATGTTGTGCATAAATGCAATCTTTATCTTTAAATGGAAACACAGCTACTGAATAATTCTTTAAAAAATATGTCTATTAATGAAACAACGTTTTTATGAGTGAGTCTTTAAATCATTACTAAAATAAATCACTAAAATATAAATATGATGTGTTGTTGTACCAGATTATAATGTTCAATTTTGAAATTCAGCACTAATCAACAGTAGAGAAGACTATTTTTAATATTTTTTATTCAGCTGGTTATTTCTTGATTTTATTTTTATTAAAATTACAGGTTCTAAGTTATGCTTGTTAACACTGGAACTACCAGAATTCATAACTACTACAATCACCATAGTGGTCATTTTGACAGTTCTCATATAAGACGTTATATTGTTACATCATTTTTACATTCAAAGCTTTTATTGAGATATTTAAATTAAAATGTCTGTCATCATATTTAATTAAGTCATCACAATAAAAATACAATCTTTTTGGTAATGCAGCCTATAGTTAGGCTACGTAAAACCACCTGCGAATGTCATGGCCTCACTTTCATTTTCTCTTTCACAAGCAGAGGAGAAGGCTTGTTCGCGGCACTGAATATGCAGCTTTGAAAGACATATCTAAAGTAAACATATGTTTTTGCAACAGAAAGTTATGTTTTTAATAGAAAGAAGTTGCTAGGCAACAGAGGCACACACATTTAATGTCACAGCGACAGCATATATTGTAATATGAATATAATTTCACCAGGTGACTTGAATAGCTCTATCTGGAAAGATTTCATCCTTTTAGTTCAACTGAGATCTTTAAGTATTGTTCTATGCAGTCAGTGCATCATAAAATAAATTACAAGAACACACAGTTGAAGTCAGAATTATTAGCCCCCCAGAATTTTGGGACCTCTTTTTTCCCGCCCAATTTCTGTTTAGCGGAGAGCAGATTTTTTCAACACATTTCTAAACATAATAGTTTTTAATAACTCAATTCTAATAATTTTTTTAATTAGGTTAACCAAGTAGGTTAGAGTAATTAGGCTAGTCTGTAGACAGTCGAAAAAAGAAATAGCTTAAATATGCAGCTTTGAAAGACATATCTGAAGTAAACATGTTTTTGCAACAGAAATTTATGTTTTTAATAGAAAGAAGTTGCTAGGCAACAGAGGCACACATATTTAATGTCACAGCGACAGCATATATTGTAATATGAATATAATTTCACCAGGTGACTTGAATAGCTCTATCTGGAAAGATTTCATCCATTTAGTTCAACTGAGATCTTTAAGTATTGTTCTGTGCAGTCAGTGCATCATAAAATAAATTACAAGAACACACAGTTGAAGTCAGAATTATTAGCCCCCCAGAATTTTGGGACCTCTTTTCCCCCCCCTAATTTCTGTTTAGCGGAGAACAGATTTTTTCAACACATTTCTAAACATAATAGTTTTAATTACTCATTCCTAATAACTGATTTATTTTATCTTTGCCATGATGATAACAGTAAATAATATTTGACTATATATCATAACACTTCTATACAGCTTAAAGTTATAATTAAAGGCTTAACTACAGTAGGTTAATTAGGTTAACCAAGTAGGTTAGAGTAAGTAGGCAAGTCTGTAGACAGTCAAAAAAAGAAATAGCTTAAAGGGGCTAATAATTTTGACACTAAAATGTTTTTTAAAAAATTAAAAACTGCTTTTATTGTAGCTTAAATAAAACAAATATGACTTTCTCCAGAAGAAAAAATATCATCAGACATACTGTGAACAATTCCTTGCTCTGTTGAACATCATTTAGGAAATATAAAAAAAAAATAAATAAATAAAATAAAAATCAAAGGGGGCCTAATAATTCTGACTTTAACTGTATAGTACATACTGTATAGTACATACATAACATACATATATATTTAACTGATATATATGTATGTATATATATATATATATATGTATGTATATATATATATATATATATATATATATATATATATATATATATATATATTCAGAAATTCAACAATCAATCGTAAAATAACATGGACATCATTGTGTGATGTGACTATTGTGGATACACACATTGCGATATTGATGCTCAAACAATATATTGTGCATTTTAAAATGGTTAAAATGACCGCCTTACTAGTTCTAGAGAGAAACCTAAAGTTTCTTGCAGTACTGTTTTAGTAATAAATGAAACACAAATTACATTGGTCTCAGCCTTTTTGCTCATCTGAAAAATGGTCTGATCAATAACCGAACCTTGAGATTGAGAATGGCTACCGGTCACTCACTGGGTCTGATGGCCTCAAGCGGGACATGCAGGTTGGTCAGGCTGGGTTCAGAGCTGCGGGCCGGACTGCTCTGCAGAGAGTGAGATGGAGATGAGAAGGGCTGAAAGAAAGGGCTTCCTGGAGCTGATCCGCCCGTCACCGCCTGAGCCCGGGAGACAGCCGGAGATCCGGACAGTGGCGCACTCACAAACGGGTTAGAGGAGGACAGAGGAGCTGCCGAGCACATCACTGCTGCAGACTGACCGAACGCTCCTCCAGCGATGCCACTCGCTCCACAAACACTGCACACACACACACACATATATAAAGCTAAGTTACTCTCATTTAAAAGTGCAGTGTGGAGAATTGGCTGGCTGAACTAGGTATTGCGGTCCGAATTCAAAATATTTGAGAAGGTTTTTTCACTCATGCTGTAGAGCAGTGGTCACCAAACTTGTTCCTGGAGGGCCGGTGTCCTGGAGATTTTAGCTCCCACCTTAATCAAACACACCTGAACAAGCTAATCATCTTAGCTTAGTCTTACGAGGTATAGTTGAAACACTCAGGCTGCGTCCGAAACACAGGTCCTGCATTTGAATTGAAACGTACTACTCTGCTGTTAGAAAAGTACGTTCTATACAGTATGAATGTGAAAAGTATGAATGGAATTCGGACGTACTACATCCGCCATTTTGTCATGGTCACGTGACCTACCTGCGTCAGTTGCGTCGCTTCACTTCCATTCATGAATTCTCTCGTGGGGCATTATGGGATAGCGCAGCGTGAATGGGATACTCCAGAATCTCGCCGGAAGTAGTAAGTCATACTTCTCGCATATTGATTTTCGAATTCTATGAATTTGGACATACTACTCGGCTCGCATACTGATTTTAGCGTACTGTATAGGATGGAAGTATGCGGTTTCGGACACAGCCCCTGGCAGGTTGGTTGAGGCAAGTTGGAGTTAAATCCTGCAGGGACACCAGCCCTCCAGGACCGAGATTGGTGACCCCTGCAGTAGAGTATTGCAAGAGAATGTTTAAATGGCATTTAAATTGCCTTTTTTGCTCACATACTAAATGTGTTATCTTACTTAAAATTTAATTCAATTTAATGTGTCATTCACTCACGAAGCTGTTATCTTCATGCATTTTGTCTTCTGCAAAGGGCGGAAATAAAAATATATGATATAATCAAAAATTATTACATTAATTATTATTATTATTATTATTGAAAATATATAAATTATATAAAAATATATATAAACATAACAAATGATATAATAACTAATTTAATGATTGTTAATTTAAATGATTAAAAAATATTTTTAATTAAATAACCATTTATAAATATAATAGATTTGAAAGTAATTTTCAGTAAATGTATATAATTATTATTACTATAAATAATAACCATAAAAATAAAATGATGCATGTATTTTTATTATTATTAAAAATCTAAAACTCATAAATAAAACTCAAAAATAAAACCATTAAAACAATAAACTAAAATTCAAGCATTTTGAAGGATTTCCAGCAGCTGCACAAACCCTATAGTGATCCTGTCATTCAGTCAAATATTGAGCATCAGAACATCAGCCCTTTGTGTCCATCTGAGGTGTTTCAGAGTGAAAGTTTACCTCTTTTCACCTCCAAAGTCCAACACGGAGAGTTCCTGCAGGCCCTGAGCGTGTGTGAGTGTGTGTGAGGTCGGTGCAGGAGTGTGTGTTGACGGAAAGACGGCACTCGGAGCTGAGATGCTCCCAAACAGGTCCAGGCCCGGATCAGGAGCCTGATGGCCAAATACAGACATTATACTGAGGATTATTATTAATGTTCTGCATACGCTCTGAAGATCTGGAGTTTAGTGTGTGCTACCTGTAGAGACGTCCACTGAGCAGATAAATCATCCAGCTTTGGTCTGTTTGGCACAGAGGGAGGGTCGTTCAGTCCTGAAAATAAAACAATAATATGTTACATTTAATTAGTGCAATAATTTAAAAAATACATTAACTAATACTTATTTTTTTATTATTAATAAAATATTTGTATTATTCATAAAAAATATTAAAATTATGTTTTTTATTTTCATTTATAATGATTATTATAAAAAAGGGAAATGCATGATTAATATGAAGGTTGTTTATATTATCTTTTATAATATTATTATTAATAATAAATAGTAATTTATCCATTAATTTTCCTTCAGCTTAATCCCTTATTTAAAAGGGGTTGCCCTGATATTTATCAGCGGACTGAACCACCTAATTATAATAATAATCAAATCTATTATTTTCCAAATTATTATTTAATAAAAAAAAGAATTTTGAATAATAATAAGTTGCAAGATTCATATTATGGTTAAGATCATTATTATTAATATTTTATTAACAATTTGATTAGTTATTATTTATAATAATAGTATCATTATTATTATACATTATATATTTACTGGAAAATACTTTCAAATCTCTTAAAATAAATTAAAATGGTTATTTGTATTTGTATAATATATATAAAATACTTAATAATACAAAATAACAATAACAACTGTTTATCAAAAATCACTATTTTAAATATATTAATAATAATATCATATTATTATTATTAATCATAAATTCATTATTTTCGGCTTAGTCCCTTTATCTTCCAGCATATGTTTTACGCATATGTTTTAAGGATGCCCTTCCAGCTGCAACCCATTACTGGGAAACACCCATACACTTTTATATTCACACACATAACCTACAGCCAATTTTAGCTTACTCAATTCACCGATAGTGCATGCATGTCTTTGGACTTGAGGGTGAAACCGGAGCACCTGGAGGAAACCCACGCCAACACTGAAAGAACATGCAAACTGACCCAGCCGAGGCTCGAACCAGTGACCTTCTTGCTATAAAGCGATCATGCTACCCACTGCGCCACCGTGATTGACCATTATTATTATTATTATTATTATTATTATTGCTATAAATAAAACAACAGCAACAATATTAATTATTAATCTTGTTTTTAATTAGTTTTATCTTTTTATTAACTGGTAACTGTTTTCAAAACTTTTTAAAGTGTTTTTTACGAGCCAGTAACACATGTATTATCTAATATTATAATCAAAAGTTATAATTTTCAAATCGCATGAAGTCTCCTTCATCATGAAGAGACCATTGAAGTTGCTTTGGTGAAACTCTTTAATTCGTCAGACAGGATCATTCATTCATTCATTTTCTTTTTGGCTTAGTCCCTTTAATAATATTTGGTCGTTATCCAGCATATATTTTTACGCAGTGGATGCCCTTCCAGCTGCAACCTCTGGGAAACATCCATACAAACTCATTCACAATCATACACTACGAACAATTTAGCTTACCCAATTCACCTATACCACATGTGATAGGACTGTTGGGGAAACCAGAGCACCCGGAGGAAACCCACCCAAAGGCAGAGAACATGCAAACTCCACACAGAAATGCCAACTGACTCAGCCGAGGCTCGAACCAGCGACCTTCTTGCTGTGAGGCGACAGCACTACCTACTGCATCACTTCACCACCCACAAACATGATCATTTCCATACTAAAGTCCCTTTCAGAGCTGGATTTACACCGTTTGGAATGCAGTACTATTATTGAAGCTATCCGCTTGTGAAGTCGTGACGTTTCCGGGTCCAGGCCGCTACTCATTGGAATTGAGAAAATATTCGTTAGTGACCACTTTTTAGTCGTCACTTTCTGGCTATCGGATACACTTTCTGGCATGGATATATAGATTGCGAGCATGCTTTTGGAAAGTATTACATCACTTTGTAAACATTTATTACTACCATTTGTTGAGTCTCCTCATACAGTTTGATAGAGCGCTTGAACTCATAAGCCACTTCACGTGACATCACACTTAACAAGCAGATAAGAAAAACCCGTCAGTTTTACCGAGAGACAGGAGCTCGTCGTCCAGCAGGGAGAGAGAGCTCTGATGCTCTGCTGCTTTGTGATTGGGGCTGCTCGTCTGACTGCCGTGAGCACCGGCCAATCGGCGAGGAGGAGGTGGCAACACAGGAATGGAGGAGGCCTTCTGAGTGGCTAAGGAAATCTGAGGAGCTGGAGCTGGAGCTAAAGTTGGAGCTGGAGCTGGAGGAGGAGGTGGAGGAGGAGAGGAAGGTTCATCCAGTCCAGCCAGATCAATGAGTGTGCCAGTGCCGCTCTCACATGCTGGAGAAAAACCATGAAGAACATCAACGGCATTATCAGACAAAAGGAGGATATGTAGCTCTGTTTACACCTGCTATTAAAGGTCCTGTAAAATTGAAATAAAGTTTTTTTAGATGTTAGAATCAGTATTGTTAGTTTTTAGGATATCTATAAGCTACTGTGCACCAAAACAGTGACAAAATTCACATTTAGAAGATTTAAACCTGATATAAACATGTAAAGCTTGTACAGTTGAAGTCAGAATTATTAGTCCCCCTGTTTATTTTTCCCCCAATTTCTGTTTAATGGAGGAAGGATTGTTTTAGCACATTTCTAAGCATAATAGTTTTAAAAACTTATTTCTAATAATTGATTTATTTATTTTTTGTCATGATGACAGTAAATAATATTTTAAAAGATATTTTTCAAGACACTTCTATACAGCTTAAAGTGACATTTAAAGGCTTAACTAGGTTAATTAGGGTAACTAGGCAGGTTAGGGTAATTAGGCAAGTTATTGTATAACGATGTTTTGTTCTGTAGACTATCAAAAAAATTACTTAAAGGGGCTCATAATTTTGTCACAAAAATGTTTTTTAAAAAATTAATAACTGGTTTCATTCTAGCTGAAATAAATAAATACGAATTTCTCCAGAAGAAAAAATATTATCAGACAAACTGTGAAAATTTCATTGCTCTGTTAAACATCATTTGGGAAATATTTAAAAAAGAAAATAAAAATCAAAAGGGGGCTAATAAATCTGACTTCAACTGTAGTTTGTCACTTCCGCCTAAATAAAGCAAAGGTTTTATTGACATCACCTCATACTTCAGTGTCTCATCAAATCGTGATCAATCAGATGCTCTCTAGTATCTGACATGCCCCGCCCCCTTCAAGACGCTTTACATCTGATGCACTTGAGTTCAACCACTCTCACTGGCAGAGCTGTGATAAAGCGAAACGCTATTGGCTGTCTTTTTAAAATGGGGAGGGGCAACACTATGACCCGCCCACTCCACATTTCGGTTGAGATTATGTCAAACATCCAACAACTAATGCACATTTCAAAGCACTTCATGGGACCTTTAAAATCATTATTGCCCTGTTCAGACAAGGGAACAATGCTAAGTACAGGTGGGAAATGTGTTAAGCTTGTTAACTCTCGACTTCTTCCACAGGTAGTCGAAAACACATTTACTGGATTGCTCTCTGCAATACAGATATCACAGCCGCCTTTCCACTGCACAAATGACAGACCTAGAGTAGTCTGGGAGCTGGTTGGAGCTCCAATCATTTCCATATGCAGACAACTCAGATCCGATTTAAGCTGCGGATCTGTTAAAATATTTAAACTTCTGCAACTAGACAGTATGCGACTGACCAACCGGATGTGATGTACTCCAGTGTTGTCCAATCAGATTGGCCAGGAAGTGCAAAACAACATTACAAGGTGTAAAAATCTTTTTCAAAGCTCGAGACAAATTTACATGTTGAAAAGCATTTTTACCTGTCATCAAACACAATTACATAGGAAAAACTATTTTACCAAGAAACAAATTTACATTTTAATAAAAGAATTTACAAGACGCAAAACACTTTTACAAGTCCCGAAACAAATTAACAATTACAGATTCCTTACGGAAAGGGAATGTACCACACACCGGAAAATATCAGCTCGTGTGTGACTTTGTAGACACAGGTTACGACGAGTCTACAACTATAAAAATCCTGGTTTGACCAACTGCGATAAAACATATTAGAGCTATTCAGAGAAAATATCAGCGTGTAGAGTGTGTAGAAACATGTAAACGCAAGTACATGGTAGAAGGAAACAATCAAAGCACGGCACATGTTGACTGATAAAGATATCAAAACCAACCCCAACCTGTAGACCTGAGTAGCTCAGTTGATATGTCGATTGATACTCGCGCAGAATCTTTTAACTTGAGTTCGAATTCAGTTGATGACATGTTAATTATAGCTATTTCTTTACAATAATTTTCGTTATACACTGTTTTGCCACACAAATATTAAAATCAATAATGTTTACACTGACATCAAGTAATAAGAATCTTTATTTGGTATGGGCATGTTTTATTGCAGTGAAAAAGTGACGAATCTGCCAATCTTTAAACATGAATAGTTTACATCTGAAAATGGGCCTCAGTGAACACGGACACCAGTTAAACCGTAACACCGGCTTCATTCAGTTTACTGTTAAGAGTCCTCAAGCAGATGTTTACACCGTGTAGACTTGACATAATGTCCATAATTATAGCGTACGAGTGGCCCTCGTTAAAATATTGAACACATTGATGCAGTATGTCTGGTGTTTCCGTCTGGTCCGCGTCCTTTATAAACTCTAAACACCGACCACACGTAAAGCAAAACCGTATTAAGCATAATTAACCATCACATTATCTGACAAAAAAACTACAAAAATACAGCAACAACTCCAAACATGCTGGCATTGTATGAACTATTATCACAATAATGATAATTATTCGATATATTGAGTAGCTTTCCTGAATATATATATTTTTTTAGTTTATGAGCATGAATGGAAACGAATAAAAACACCAGCTTTTGCTACATTTTTGCAAAATGCTGAATGTTAGAATCAGGACTGATAAGAGAATATCCTGATGAACCTACATGGTAATATCAGGTGTAAACAGAGTAAGCCTGAGATGTACATTATAGATCACCTTCATTAGCAGCCGGTCTGAGCTCTTCAGCCTCACCGTCGTCCGCCTGTCCTTCAACGATTCGCTTATAGCAGCTGATCACTCTGGACAGATCATCGTTTGCCTTGAGAATGTCTCCTGCAGCACAAATAATAATCAGCAGTTCATACACACAATCCTCCATCATAATATACAGTAGATAATGGTGTGTATTTTACCCAGGCTGGAGTCGTTGTCCTCGGCTTCAGTGGCCAGTTTGAAGGCAGTGCGTCTGAGTTTATCACAGCGCTCGTACAGCTCCTACACACACACACACATACACACGCTCTGTCTCATTAGATTCATTATAGAAGCTCTAATCGTAGGAAGATAAAGATACTGTATTGTACTGTATCATTAAAAATACTGTACAGCACAGTAAAATCAGACACTAAACAGATATTAACATTAACCTCAAACACGCTTATTTAAATCTGGCCATTTGATCATACATCTGTAGACACATAGATAAACGCAAGATCTTCCATTAAAAAAAAAACTGAGCTTAGCAAATAAAACCTTATTTGCAAACATTTCCGTATTGATTTAACATAATACCAATCAACCACATACGGAATGCTGGATATACTGAAAAATAAGTCCAAGGACTTACTGTATAAGGAGCAAGACAGGTTTGGCGTGATTGGTTGTTATTTTCAGTAATAGCACCAGTACTTTGTTTAAAATGTTTAAATAGCAAATCCATTTGTGCCATTTTGTGGACTCATGGGTAGGGCCAGACAGAATCTGCGGATGTTTTTTGCTATTTCTGCTGAGAATTTTGGTAAAAATCTGCGGATTTCTGCTGAATTATTTTGTGAGTATCCAGCGGAGTATCATAACTTACACTTTAATATATTAAATAAAAAGTTATAAATTACTGAATAAAAACTAAATAAATTCCGATTTACTCAAGAAAATAAACAGAATTTATAATAGGCTAAAAAAACTGCAGAAATCTGCTGAATTCTGCGGAAAATCTGCCGAATTCTGCGCGCGCAGATTCCGAGTGGGCCTACTCATGGGTGTGCCGTTCTAGAAAAGAGGTGTGTTAAGGCGCATTGTTGGCACGTTGTTGTTTTGAGGAACTAACATAGACCACACTGTTGGCAACTAAAAAAAGTTGCTCCAAAGTGCAGCGCCGAGTGCGTTAGTTATGCGCTTATGTGGGTTCAAAGGCTTAATAAACACCGGATATGCAGCAGCACACATATATCTTTACAAATGAAAACAGTTAAAGGATTAAAATGTTACAAACTTTATTATTTTCTACATAAATATAAAAACCACCGCCTCCATGCCTTCTTCACCTCACGGCCTTTTATTCAGACAATCTGAATTTGTATAATGTTATTATTATGATGACTATTATTAGTATTATTATATGCATATTTATATTTGTTTTACTAAAAACATGCTTGGATTTGCAATGCACATTCTTCTCAAAACACACCCATAACTCATTAAGAGAATAAGCACAACCCTGTTAGACCATGCGCTGCTGTAGATTCTTAATGCTTTTGCACCATGCGCTGTAGACTTTGCGCCTAACTTGTAAAAATTGAGCCCCATAAGGTCACTAAAGGTCACTTTTTTAGGGGGGTGGGGGGTTATGATATGGTGATAGTTGCTGAGGTTACTTTGTTGGTCACGTTAAAGTTAATAGCAAACAGAATTGATGTGATTGTCTGTCTTTTACAGCTAATTTGTAGCAGCAGCCTTGTCTTAAATTGGTCCATCTTCTCGTCATTTTTGCAGGAATTAGCTTTTCCCCATTTTGAGGTTTCTTTGACATATTAAGTTACCGCAATGTAACCATAATGTTACATTACATTTTCTCCAGTTTATTACACTAATAAACTAATTACTAAGTTCAAAATGACATAAAACTGAAATTGACTTCACCAAGCTTGATCAAATTCTGTTCTATTTTATGATGAAACCACACAGTCCTGTCGAAGTAAACTACTGTTATGCTGCAAAAACAGAACTAAACAAACTTTAAGATTTCTGAATGATTAAATTGGATCTAGGTGGCAATCAGCTTAAAAACTAGTCACTATGGCCAAGGTCACCAACATTATAAAAACTGTTGGGCTGTTGTAACCCAATCTTGAGTCATCTATGAATAAACCCAGCGACTGGTTTAAAAGGTTCAATTCAAATTTAATTAAGAATTTTTTTTTTTACCCCAACCATTGTCCAAACAGTATTTGACCCGACATTTAGTTGTGACGACCCAGCATTTTTTTAGAGTATATACTCCAGTTAGCTCAAACTACCTACCCAAGCAGCAAACTCTTGGGTTATCACTCTAGGATAAATATTCAAATGAATACGTGAATGTGGCGAGGGGGCGTGGCCGATAGCCGTGGGAACGGGGTGAGGCCACCGCGTAAGTGGATACACCTGCAGTGCGCACCTGCCTCGGATCACACGGAAGGAGCTCTGGACCATAAAAGGAGGACCGATGGCAGAGGAAGCCGAGAGAGGACCGGGCCCGGACATATTTTACTTTTGACTGTAATAATGTTTACGTCCCTTTGGCCGCCGGGAAGAAGGAGGCGGAGAACCGACGGAGATTTAAAGTATTTATTAATAACAGTAACGGCAGCTCCTCACATAGGCTGCCGTCTAAAGCAAAACAAACGGACGGCAGCTCCTCACAGAGACTGCCGTCAAACTGAAAGCAAAAGTAAAATATGTCCGGGCCCGGTCCTCTCTCGGCTTCCTCTGCCATCGGTCCTCCTTTTATGGTCCAGAGCTCCTTCCGTGTGATCCGAGGCAGGTGCGCACCGCAGGTGTATCCACTTACGCGGTGGCCTCACCTCGTTCCCACGGCTCTCGGCCACAGTGAAATTTTATTAACTAATTTCGAGAGGATCACATGCTATGATTGATCGCAGCTGGTCCTGCATCAACAATCATTGATAAACTAATCAGGTGAATCCAGGCCTTCAGTAAATAGCCTGGTTTGTTTTACTTTCATTAGCTTTATTTTTGAAGAATCCCCCCTTCCACCCCACCTCCCTCTTTCCTCCTTTATTAGGGGGAGCTCTCGAGACCTACCTGATCTCTGACCCCCTCACATGCTCATCAACCAGGCAGGAGCCCTGGGCTCAAATATCTGCGAGCTCAGGGTTCTCTCTCGGGACAGCATGTCAAACCTGCAACTGGTATTAAGTTATAGCTAATTGTGAACTCTTGAAATATTAATAATAAACTCAAAATAAAAATGCCACGGGCTAAATTAAATCTGTGTCTTCTGAAAACGTGTATTAACCCACTTTATTCACGTGTGCTGTTTTTATGATCATTTTAAAGTGCTGAAGAGTTTTCAGGCACTGGAGCGCTGATGATAAATGAAGGTTTTGGAAAGACGTGAGGCTTATACACTTTAGAAACTCTTCACTCATATCAGTCTAGTCATTTTCTGTTCATGTATGAGTGCTATTTGTGTGCTCTCACCTTGATGAGCTCACGGTCGGCGTCTGACGATCGCTCTCTGTCATATTGACTCAGCATTTCAGTCAGGAGCTTGACGTTGTTGTTCACTTCCTCCAGCGTGTTGATGCGCTTGGTCAGCTTGTGCACGCGGGCGTCATCCTTAACATCATTAACAGCACACATTCAGACTTCACAATTAATCTAAATCACAGTTCAGTTTCATCTGCACAACATTCAAATGCATAATGCGAGGAAGAATTGATGATTATTGCACGTTATTTTTTAAATAATTCAAACCACAACCTGAGGTGGTGGTTATGCATTATTTTCTAATAATTCAACAGTCTGGTGTGAATTATTCTGCTTATACGCTGCTTCTCACCCCTAAAGCTATGGTTTAGATGATGTATTTGAGACATTCGTCAGGTTTTTGTCCTCAACCTGCTCCTTGTGTTTCTCACACATCTCCTCCAAAGCATTCTGTTGTGTGTTTGATGTGTTTTGTTGACTGATGAAATCATTCAGCGTAGTGATACGGAGCTGTAATGTGTTCAAAACCTGCCAAACTACTTTATCTGTGTGTTTATTGGGCAATAAGGGTACACCCTAGAGCAGGGGTGTCAAACACAGTTCCTGGAGGCTGCAGCCATGCACAGTTTAGTTCCAACCCTGCTCTAACACACTTACCTGTAGGTTTCAAACAAGCTTGAAGGACTCAATTAGTTTAATCAGGTGTGTTTAATTAGAGTTGGACCTAAACTTCAGAGCTGCGGCCCTCCAGGAACTGAGTTTGACATCTGTGCCTTAGAGCTCATTTACACTGAATACATCTTTGCTTCTAAAAACAATTGATGTGGCACTCAGAAATGGGCTGGAAAAAGCCCAGTGCGAGGTCCACGTGATGCAATATTATGAATGTGATCTAATAACAACAATAACAAACTTAAAAACTAGAAATGCGATAACAATATGTTATGATAAGCAATCCAAAAAGAGCACCTCATGCAGCATGATATAATGGTAAATAAAATGGTTGGCATGTCAATTTGCTATTATAAACAAAAGCTCACAAGAGTTGCTCATGTGCGCGGTGCTTCAAAAGACGCAAATGTAACAGTTACACACGTCCGTCCAGTGCATGTTTACACTAAAAAACAATAGAAAAGTAGTGCATTGAGGAGGAAAAACACATACTGGGCCCTATCATACACCCGGCGCAATGTGGCGCAAGGCGCGACGCAACAGTTGTTTGCTAGTTTCAGCTTGGCGCAAGAGTCGTTTAGACGTTTTGCAGCACGCTGTTTAAATAGCAAATGCATTTGCGCTCATATGTGCGCTCATAGGCGTTCTGGTCTAAAAAGGAAGGCGTGTTGAGGTGTATTGCTTGTGCATTGCTATTTTGAGAAACTATAATAATTTTTTTTTAATAGACCAGATCAAAGCCGGTCTATTGTCCAGTGCAGAGCGCCTCGCTTACACATTGCTTAATACACACAAGATGTAGAGCAATACGCAAATATCTTTACATATGAAAAATAATTTAAATAATAAGGATATATATAGGATATAAATATAAAAAAATTAATATATAAAAATATAGCTCAGTATTTTGAACACACTTTGTTATTATTGTTCATTTATTCGTTTGCTGGAAATTAGAACTAATTGATGTCTGTGCATACAAGGTTTCCCTATCCACGAGAGCGAAAGTAGATTATGAGATGCCTTATCTCTCATTCTCGCGCTGTAGATGCTCTGTATAACTGTTTTCTTGCTAGTGAAACGCTCAGTTTTTTAACTTACAAAATCGTTATGTGAAAAGCAAATGTGCTTATGGCGTGACGCAACTGGCTCTTAAAGGTAATGGGAGATGAGACTCTGATTGGTTTATTCTCAAAACACACCTAATACTAATTACGAAAATAAACTCAACCCTTTTAGATCATGCGCCACGGCACAAAGCAGATTTTTTTTATCCTTATATTAGCAAAAGTGGATTCTGACTCGCCCTGAAAGCGTTTGCGAATGGACTGTCAAAATAGAGCCCATTGTGTGTGCAACCCTTGTCTCAATTAATGAGATTGCTCATCAGCCAATCAAAATCAAGCATTCAACTGCCCCCTTAGTATAATCAACAAATAATTTGTTATGTAAGTATTATCTCTTTTATTCACCCATATTACATAGACTATTTTAATTACACTAAAAATGTTTTCCTTCCTTGTGAAACATTCATTAAACTGCTGTTTTAAGCTGAATATAAACTGGATCTCCTTGTCCAACTTTAAACGTCAGAATTAAATTGTGTGAACTCTCACCTCTTTCACCATGTTTTTGATGAGCCTGTTGGCCTCCTGAAGGTCCTCAGGGTTTTTGCTCCTCAGAAGTTCAGCCAGCAACTGATATTATCACAACAGTCAGAAAAACTAAACATCATTTCTGGGCATTCATAGGCAGAAAAAACATATCATTTCTAACAACTAAACTTAATCTCACCTTCCCCATGTCCTCATTGTCAAACACCGGGTTTTTGGGTCGTGCCGGAGGAGACGGGATAAGGGTTTTGTCCACCGTCAGCTCCGGGTCTGATTTCACCAGTCCTGAAAAAAACACGAGTGCTATTACTCAGAAAGCTGATGTTTTTTTATCATTCATGATTTGTCTTGACCTGCAAATACATTAACTGTTAAAATTGAGCTTAAAGCAGCAAATGTTGTTGTAAAAACTATTTAATAATAATAATAATAATTCATTTTATTTGTAAATGGCACCTCTTTTTAAAGACACCCAAGGTCGCCTTACAATAAGCATCAGCAGACATGCTAAACAAATAAAAAATTACTAAAAACAATCATTGACCAAACAAGTTAAAACACAACAGCGAATATAAAAGAACATAATAAAAACATGATCAAACAATTGTTAAGTAAAAGCCTGCTTAAAAATATGGGTCTTTAGACGTGATTCAAAATTGTGAAGACTATCACTGCTCCTAAGATCTAGTGGAAGTGAGTTTCACAGCCAAGGAGCCATAGAGCTAAAAGATCTGTCTCCCATTGTGCTAAAACGAGTGCCAGGTGGTTCCAGGGTGAAGTTGTTGGCTGATCTAAGGGTACGAGAAGGGGTGCAGATATGGAGAAGTTCAGTGAGATATTGAAGAGCGAGATTTTGAAGTGCCTTGAAAGTTAGAAGTAATATTTTAAAATCAATTCGATACTTTACTGGAAGCCAATGAAACTGATAGAGGAGTGGTGTGACGTGCTCGTGAGATGGGGCCCTAGAGATGACACAAGCTGCATGGTTCTGAACCAGTTGGAGTTTACAGAGAAGCTTGGAAGGAAGTCCAGAAAGAAGTGCATTACAGTAGTCTAGACGTGAAGTAACTAATGCGTGGATAAGAATGGCTGTGTTATTAGTTGTGAGAGAAGGGCGGAGACGAGTGATATTACGCAGGTGGAAATATGCAGTACGTGTAATATTATTGATGTGACCTTTAAATGAGAGTGTGCTATCCAAGATGACACCCAAACTCTTTACCTGCACTGAGGTAAAAATTGTACTGTTATCAATGTCTATAGTGAAATTATCAGCTTTATCCAAAACACTTTTAGTGCCGATGAGAAGGGCTTCAGTTTTGTCGCTGTTTCATTTTAAAAAGTTAGCTGAAAGCCAGATTTTTATTTCAGCTAAACATCCGTGTTCATGGTTGAGTTTACACTGCTGACTGGACCTGGCAGGGCAATAGAAGCTAATTTAAACTTATAATAGAAAACTATATTTTTAAAAACTAGAAAGTGGGCCAGTTTGTCTCAAACACTATAAGTACACTACTAGTACATTGATATTAGTATACTTAAAGTATACGAATTTTTGACCTTTAGGTATACTTACAAAAATTGAAGTAAACTTTTTCCTAAGTGTGTATTCACTGACTTGCTTACCAAGATCCGTGTTGTACAGCTGGGGGAGTATTGCTGCTCTGACAGCCAAGTTGGGTCAAAGCCTGTCATCCGGTGTAGTTCGGATCATTTTACTCATTTGAACCTTTGAGTCTCGTTCATTAAAGGGCCATGAAACCCCCTCGTTTCAGCAGGGTGTTTTCACACCTCTACTTTGGAAAAAGTCAGAAAAGTGGGCTTGTCCAGGCATAGTGTGGGAGTGTCTATTTGGGCGCGCTGAGTTTCAGAGTCAAAACACACACACACAGGGGACAAAGTGACTTTGTTTACATGGACATCTGTGGTCTAATTATTTGGCAAATTATTAAATGGTGGACTTTAACTGCAGTTTGGCTCTTTCATTCAGGGAATTCATTCATGTCCCTCGCGACAATCGAGATATTTGATTCGAGGAACTGCTCTAAGCGTGTATTTTTCATGCAACGTTTGATACCGCACGGCGAATGAGAAAAAAAAAACTCTCCGCATTTCCCGGAAACTTAGATGCACACGGCAGGTAGCGTCAGAAAGCTGCATGTGTTATTCCGCTCACAAAATGCGGTGAAAATCCTACACGAGGTAAAAGTTTGGTTGTGGTGCTAACATGTTTACACTCGGTGCAATAGTTTGTTCGATACGAAAAAACTGAATAAACAAAGAGCACTGGTCGCTCACTTACCAAATCTGTAGAGACAGGACAACTAGAGCCGCGTCTTTATTAAGAGAAGACTACAAGCGAATCTGGATCTCAGCGTTTGCAGATGAGAACAGCTCTCAGGTAAACAATAATCCTCCTTAGACACGTAAGTTATTGTTATCGAGCGTCACGTACACTGTTAATCCACACGTAACTCCAGCTGAACTCTCACAGAGAGAAAATGAAAACAAAACTTAACTGCAGCAAACTATAAAAGCAACACTTCACGCTTGTTTTGCCAACACAACGTGGCGTCTCTGTCGTCTAAACACTGTGACAGTAATGAATATTAATGAAGTTGCACAATAGAGCGTGCTGATTGGTTTGAACCAAGCCTTACTCATGCATTAATGCATCACACTGTAAGACGTAATAAGACACACTCTGGCACAGACGCCCAGTCTGCACGCTGGAATACACGCTATTATGTCATGACCGTGACGCAGCTTCAAAAATTCGTTTCAAACCGGAAGTACGAATTTGCTTAAAATAACGCAAAAACAACCAATTTACACTTTTTAGTGAAATATAGGTGTCCTAATAGTGTTTTTAGCAGTGTGGGACACATATACGACTGTCAACAGCTCAAAAAATGTGTTTTGATGTTTCGTGACCCTTTAAGATAAAGTAATCTTTTTTCGAGTCATTTCGAGTCGGCTCTAAATGCATATGATTGGCTTCTGTCTTTCACCTGATGAACGAATGACTCAAACCCGATAGAAGACAAAAAAAGGAACTAATCTTCTACTCCACCTGCACAAATGTTGGCGTGCACAAATGAACAAATCACTCCCTGAGAAGACTCGTTGTTCTCGAGTCATGCAAAAGATTCATTCAAAATGATTCGCCTGTCAGATGTGGAGCTCACTCTCATTTCCATACAGCAGGGAGTATGGGAATGAGACACAGAAATGACATGTCGTTGTGTAAATAAGATATAACACATGACTATTTATCTTGTTTATTAAAAGAAGTTGTGATTTGGCGCTATATAGAAAATACATTTAACTTGACTTCAAGGGGGGCGAGGAAAACTATTGGGAGGGCGGGGCGCCCCCCTAATATAAAGGTAGGTGAAACACTGATTTGAGTTTGTATGTATATTTGTAGTATATGTGTGCATTTTTGTTTGTATGCATATGTGTGTGTGCGTGTTTGTGTCTGTGCTTGAGTGCATGTATGCGTAAAATCTTACCCTGTCTCTTGAGCGTCTGGTACGCCTCTGCTATCTTGGCCTCATTGGGAAACGCCACCGTCCAGCTGTACAACATCTCTATGATCTTACTCTTCACCTTTTCTGAAATACTGTTCCCCATGTACTGAAACACACAGACACACACAATAATTTTAACATGTCAAATTACACATCTAGTTCTAGAACTTGCGCATAAATATATCAGCAAATCCCAAAGATTTTCGAATCAAAATTCCCCTAATCGTTTGACATTTAAGAGCTGATATTACTATAGCACTATAAAAGCATTGGATAAGTTTACAAACAAATTGACAAACAAATACAACACAGCCTGTCTTTGTCATGACAACTTCATGTTATTAAGACAACATAACTTGTCATAAATCTGCCATAAACATGATTTAGATTTACTAATGAAGCCATTGTAATTGGTATTAGAATTATATTTCAGAATCATTCATATATTTTTGTTAAATTTTTTTTTGTATTAAAATGCCCTTAAATATTAATGACACATTGTAAAATTACCTGACAGAGTACAGACTCCTTTAACGGGTAATTTTAATTACAAACTCAGTATGTTACACAGAAAAAAAGTGATCAGAAAAATATTCATGAAGATTATAAAGGCCTCATGGTGATCATGTTTATGACAGATTTATGACAGATTCATGACAAACAATGTCACCTTTCCATTTAAAATGACACTTAATAAGTCAGACGCATGCATAAAATCTCCTTTGCATTCATAGCGTGTCATCAAAGGTGTCATGATAGTGTTATGAAAACTCTCTTCAATAAAAGTGTTACCAGACATAATTAAAAAAAAACTATGTATAACAGGAAAACCACTTACCATAGGTGAAACCACTTTAATCAGCTCATTTAAAAATCTATATCTGGCTATTTCTTTGTGAAATCTTCGCCCGCAGTTCTTCATACAGGCCTCCAGGACCTGCAGACACACATACACACACACACATCATGTCATCTGTGCAGAAACTCATAGTAAAGCTGTGATGCTGGACGAGCATTAAAGAAACACTCCACTTGGAAATATGCTCATTTTACAGCTCTCCTAGAGTTAAACAGTTGAGTTTTGCCATCTTTTAATATATTCAGACAACCTCCTGAACTGGCGTGAACACCTTTAGCTTAGCATAAATCAATGAATCAGTCTAAGCTGAACTACCGTGATCTCTGGCGCTGCATCAAGAATCCTCATTCATCTATTAGCCATATCACCACATGGGCTCAAGATTACTGCGGCAAACCTTTGTCAAGTACCACAATACGCAGTTACATCCACAAATGACAGTTTAAACTGTACTGTGCCAAAAGGAAGCCCTATGTTAACAGTGTCCAGAAGTGCCGTTGACTTCTCTTGGCTGGGATGCATTTGGAATGGACCATCACACAGACATGTACTGTGGTCATATGAATCAGTTTTTCAGGTATTATTTTAGGAGAAATGGACACTGTGTGCTCCAGAACAAAGAATAAAAGGATCATCCAGACTGTTACTAGCAACAAGTCCAAAAGCCAGAACTTGCACTTCTGTGATGCACCATTAATGCTGAAAATATTTTGGAGCACAACATGCTGCCCTCTTTTCCAGGCCCATGCATATTCAAACAAGACAAAGCAAAAGCACATTCTGCACACATTATAAAGTCCTGGCTGTGGAGGAGGGGATACAGGTACTTGACTGGCCTGCCTATAGTCCCGACCTGTCTCCAATAGAGAATCTGAGGTGCACTTTGAAGCACAAAATGTGACAACGAAGAACCCGAAGGTTTGCAGGAAGAATGGGACACCATGAAACACTTCATCTCTTGGTGTCTTCAGTCCCTAAACGTCTTTTGAGTGTTTTGTTACAATATTACACAGTAAACAAATACTATAGTAAATATGTTTACTGAATCATCTCTCACAGATGTGACCATGGTTACAAAAAGAGCTCCTCAAGCAAGCAGATGCTGACATTGGTTAAACAGATTAGAATTGATTTTCAGGCACAGTGTAATATAAATGCTCTACTATAATCATGGTACAACAGCAAAGTCCCTTGAATAGTACGCCAAAATGAGTACAGTTCCTGGCCATATCGACAGAGAATTGCAAGTTTTCTTATTTTAGATTTATATAGAAAAAATTATATCTGATCAAAATGCTAATGGTCTAATCCTATTCAATTAATTATACTAAGCTAATCTAAGAGTGTTCACGCCAGATCTGAGATCGGCTGAATGGATTCAAAAATGGTGAAACATTTAGCTCTAGGGGAGCTGTACCATAAGCATATTTTATCAAAGAAAAAAGTGAAGTGTTTCTTTAAAACACCCCTCACCGTCAGCGCCTGAAGGGCTTCCCATTCTTGAGCGCAGAACTTGTGAACCAGGAGCCTCACAGCTATCTGAGGACTACAAACACACAGTCAGAGGAGAATCTGGAGTCTTGTGTAGTAGTTAAATTATGAATGCTCACCCTTCCAGCTCCTTATTGATCTGGTCACAGAACCCGATTATATATTCCCAGTCCTCCTGCCTGTTGGTTGGGTGTGTGGCTTTGTCTGTGGAGGACAAACACAGTCGTGAGGGCCAAACAATCGGCCCCGTTGAGCTCTGTGTCTGCGATACACTGGCACAGTAGTGCGAGGGCCAATCACAGAGACGCATATCAATATTACACTCAGCAATAATGACAATATGGCAGAAATAAAGTAAAATTCCAGGATGTGTGTAATAATATACAGATCCATAATAAATCCTGCACTATTGTATATGCGTGGTATGCACATGGGTCCATTTGAAAAAAATACTATAGGTAATACCGAACTATAGTGAAATACTTGAATTAATCTGTTGTAGTGAATCTATTGTAGCTATGGCAAAGCAACAACTGTATAAATTAATCTGTTGTGGTGATTTTGATGTTGCTATGGTAACACAACAACTGTAGCAGTTAATCTGTTGTAGTGATTCTGTTGTAGCCATGGTAACACAACAACTGTTGAAATTCATGTTTTTGGTGATTCTATAGTTGCTATGGCAAAACTATTAATCTGTTGATTCTTTTGTTGTTATGGCAAAACAACAACTGTAATAATTAATCTATTGTGGTGATACTACTGTTGCTATGGTAACACAACAACTGTAGAAATTAAACTTTTGTGGAGATTCTGTTGTTGCTATGGCAAAACAATTAATCTGCTTTGGTGATTCTTTTGTTGTTATGGCAAAACAACAACTGTAGAAATTAATCTATTGTGATGATGCTATTGTTGCTATGGTAACACAACAACTGTAAAAATTAAACAGTTGTATTGATTCTATTTTAGCCATGGTAATACAACTGTAGAAATTAATCTGGTGTTGAGATTCTGTTGTTGCTATGGCAAAACATTTAATCTGTTGTGGTGATTATTTTGTTGTTATGACAAAACAAAAACTATAGTAATTAATATATTGTGGTGATACTACTGTTGCTATGGTAAAACAACAACTGTAGAAATTAAACTGTTGTATTGATTCCATTGTTGCTATGGCATAACAGCAACTGTAGCAGTTAATCTGTTGTGGTGATTCTATTGTAGCCATGGTAACACAACAACTGTAGCAGTTAATCTGTTGTAGTGATTCTATTGTAGCCATGGTAACACAACAACTGTTGAAATTGATGTTTTTGGTGATTCTATAGTTGCTATGGCAAAACAATCTGTTGTGGTGATTCTTTTGTTGTTATGGCAAAACATCAACTGTAGTAATTCATCTATTGTGGTAATACTACTGTTGCTAAGGCAAAACATCAACTGTAGTAATTCATCCATTGTGGTTATACTACTGTTGCTATGGTAAAACAACAACTGTAAAAATTAAACTGTTGTATTGATTCTATTGTTGCTATAGCAAAACAACAACTGTAGCAGTTAATCTGTTGTGGTGATACTTTTGTTATGGCAAAACAACAAATATAGTAATAATTATATTGTGGTGCTACTACAGTTGCTATGGTAACACAACAACTGTAGAAATTAATCTGCTGTGATGATTCTATTGTTGCTACAACAAATCAATGAATCTGTTGTGGTGATTCTATTGTTGCTATGGCAAAACAACAACTGTAGAAATTAATCTGTAGTGGTGAATATGTTGTTGCTATGGTAAAACAACAACAACTGTAGCAGTTAATCTGTTGTAGTGATTCTATTGTAGCCATGGTAATACAACTGTAGAAATTAATCTTTTGTGGTGATTCTTTTGTTGTTATGGCAAAACAACAACTATAGTAATCATTCTATTGTGGTGCTACTACTGTTGCTATGGTAACACAACAACTGTAGAAATGAATCTGTTGTGATTATTCTATTGTTGCTATGGCAAAATAACAATTGTAGAAATTGATCTGCTGTGGTGATTATATCGTTGCTATGACAAATCAATTAATCTGTTGTGATGATTCTATTGTTGCTATGGCAAAACAACAGTTTAGTTTTTCACAACTATAAGATATATTATACTAGAAAACACCACAGTTTACTGTAGTAAAAACTAAAGTATACCACAGTATTGTATAACACTAGCGTACTATACTATAGTGAATATAGTGCAGTATGCTAGAGCATTCATCAACAAAGTGTTGTAAATACTGCAATATGTTGAATACAATCCACTTTAGTATGATTCAAAAATACAGTATTTACTATAAATTACTAAAACTTAGATGTAGAGAGCATGTCTGAAATCATTTATTTGTATTATAATAGTGTTCAATTTGACACATTAAATTAAATCGGTAAAAAATTTTATTTAGTCATTTATTAATAATCCCTGCTGTAAATTCGTTGGGTAAACTTATCATACATGAAGATAAACACAGACTTTGAACTTTAATCTCAACGCAGCGCATCGCTAGATCTATCAATCTCTGATTTTATAAAGCATACTACAGAGAAGGCTTGGCTTGTGAATAGTAATCAGGAGGCGTGGCGTTCGTATACTGCCTATATCCGATTGGCTGGAAGGCAGACGCTTGCAAGTGGGCGCTGGCGATTTAACAGATCCCACTATGCTGAAGGCTTCGCTTGATATTCTTTATGCATCCTGATTGGACGCCCCGAGAAGGTTACCAGGCAACGTCAATATGAGGTAATACATTTTCATGAGCGAACCTTCGTTATAGTATGATTTAAAACAACGCTGAAAAAGCAGAACAAACCAGTCAGACGGGTCGGAATTGATGCATGCGACGTAAACATAACACTGTAATGTTATTTCAATGTATCATGAAATGCAAATTATAACAGTGCACGTACTGAGCCAGGACTCGAGTGATTCTCCCTCCGGAAACGCCATGATCCTCATTTAAAGCTCTGACTCCATAAATCCACACATTTCCCCCTTAAACACCACAGACATTCGTCAGATTAGGCTGACTATAATTAAAACCAACATCCTCGGCTGCATCCGAGCCTGTATGCGGAGACAAAACACTGCTGTGTTTATTTTATCAAATGAATAGTGTCAGCCGGCAGTATCATCAGATGCCTGTGTGGAGGTCCTTGATTCAGACGCCTCTGGTGATTGCAAAATAAAAGCACGATTGTTCGATTACAAAATAAAAGTCCAAATAATAATTTAGTTTCGAATGTGAAAATTTACAAAAGCAAATAGCATTGAATTAATTAGGAAATAAAGTCAACATACTAGAATAAATTGTCAAAGACGAATTAGATTTTTAATGACGGATCGTAATATCTGTCTTTGGATATCTTCATGACCTTCACTGTTATAGAAAATGCACTATTGTTTAGTACAATACAATAATTAGCGGTTTTAATTAGTAAAGCAGCTCAGAGATTTACTCGTGTAGCAAAGACTTACTTAAATGGGTTTTAATAGCATTTTGACCCAATAAGTAGTCTAACTTAGCTGTCTACTTTAAATAATGAGGCATTATTTACTCTAATATTTTTGTTAAACTGAATTATAAAGTTGAGATGTCCTAATGCAGTGGTTCTCAAACTTTTTTCATCAAGTACCACCTCAGAAATAAATCGTCTCTCCAAGTACCACCAAAAATGACCAGTATTGAAATACAGTCGCGTAGTAGGCCCAGTAAAGCAGCTACAACTCTGCACAGTAAAAAAACGTAGCAGATTATCTCAGAAATATAGGCTACATGTCATACATGTCGTATTATATATATCATTTTTTGTAAATTTTGAAATGTGTGTAGCATTTGCATGACATATTTCATTCCTCCGCGTACCACTAGAAGGAAGCCTGCATACCACTAGTGGTACACGTACCACAGTTTGAGAACCACTGTCCTAATGTATATAGGCCATACATTACAATGGAGTTTCATTAATGTTAGTTAAAGGGACAGTAAAATGTAAATTCTGCCATCATTTACTCATCCTTCACTTCTTCCAAACCTGTTTCTTCTGTTAAACACAAAACAATATTTTGAAAAATGATTAAAACATGTAACCATTTACTTCTATTGTATTTGTTTTTACTACTACTATGTCAATGGTTACAGGTTTTGCGCTTCCTTCAAAATATCCTATTTTGTGTTCAACAGAAGAAAGAATCTCATAAACGTTTATAAGCACGTTAGAATGACTATATAAGTGAGTACATTTTCATTTTTGAGTGAACTATTCTTTATTATATATACTAGAATGTACAGTGTTTATTAATTATAGTTTAACATTGTAATGTGAAGTGGATGCTGACAAGGGAGGTGGGGATCCAAATGCAGGGTTTATTACAGGCAAACAATTTCTGGTGGGCCGCAACTCTGCACAGTTTATCTCCAACCACCTCCAACTCACACCTAATTGAAAGTCCCTTGTAGTCTTGAACATCTTGATTAGTTTCATCAGCTGTGTTTGAGAGCTGCGGCCCTCCAGGAATACAGTTTGAGACTTAAACAGGCTCTATCTTTATAGACTTTTCTTTGATAATAAAAGTAAACAAATAATAATGAACATATATGACAAATGAGTAAATGAACTATCAATTTATTGGTAAAATACAATCATCAATGCAAGTAAAGAAACATAAGAAATCCCAGTTTCAGTGAAATACAGCATTTGTTCATGCAGGCTCTCTCTGGAAGTCTATATATTTGCGGCCACTGTCCTGTTTTTAGGAAATTCACATTACAAACTAAGTTTAAAAACATGAACACCAGTGATCGATGATTTATATTAGCTGTTGTGTGTCAGATATGACGAAGAAGCAAACTAAAAATGAGAACAGCTACAGGACTTTATATTGGAAATCAAAAACGTTTCCCATTTGTGTTCTGTATCCCTGTGAGATCAAGCTTTTGAGTCTTTTTACTCAAAGTCAATGTCAAGTGCGACTGGTCCATTCATTGAGAAGCCGATGAAGCAATTCACATTCGTGCCAGATTCTTTATATATCTGGCTTCTGAACATCGGATCAACCATGATGCCAGCAACACTGATAAAGCCATCCCGAATTTCACCAGAAACTCTGAGAAGTTTTTCACTGTCTCTCACTTTGTTCCATATACTTTCATCATCCCACTGAGTTGCGATGTCCTGCCCTGGTGCTAAACAGCAGTTAATATCTCTCTGGGATATCAGGCCAGCATAACCCTCATATTTCCCTAGGTAAAAGTGGACTGCTGCTTTTTTTCCATTAGACACAGGATTCAGTTCAGTGAAATATGATGCCTTCATTTGTGACACAATTGCTGGCAATGCAACATTCCCCTCTTCCCATAACAATAAAATTGTGATGTAGTGCAATGGCAGGATCTCACTGAAAGATGCGGGTTGTATGTTTATATGAGGTAGTAATTCACAAAGGTGTGGGTAAGGCATGATGAACTGAGATTCAGGTTTGATGTTGGCCAGAATTACATTGGCATATATAAAGTTGACTGTGTCCATCAAGGGTTGATCCCTTTGTAATCTAGCAATGAAACGATACTGCTGGATGATCTCTTCAAGAGTTGATGCAGAGTTGTCCTGATATAATTGCTCCAGAAGACCTGTGTAGGAATCTCCCTTGTTCTTCTCCAGACATTGGCGTGTCTGCTCAATTTTAGCCATGCTATTTACGTGCTTGTTATTGATCAGCTCACCCCAATTAATGTCACAAAAGAGGTCAGTGTACTGTTGAAAGTACTTGGACATCCTGTGCATTGTCAGTTCTTTTTGTTTGTCTTTCTCAGCAAAAAATGGAACTAAATTGACAAGAAAATTGTTAAGAAAGATAAAATTTTCCTTCATCCTCTCTTTTAGTTGAAGAAGATATCTCTTATGCTTTAGCAATACCGGGTAGTACGGCTTAAGTCTGGGATTCTTGCTGAGCAAATCTTCAATAGTAATTTTACTCATGAGGACTTGACTGAGGCAGTTGTTGCGAGTGTCTTTTAAGTTAAATAGCGGCATCTTTTGCAGGATTTTTATAACTGTACCTGCAGTTTGAAGGTGACTGAGATGGCCTGCAGTGTTGTAGGTTTCAGAATCATCTTCGCTTTCTAGTCGAGCTTCGGCTTCTTTTATTGCAGTTTTCTGTGTTTCTTTGCAAGCTTCAGTAGCAGACTCAGCCAGTGTCAGAAGCCTATCGAGACTGTCTTGCTTGATGGGATCGTCTTTGTCTTCATCAAAAGCATACTCAAGCTCACACATAAGTACCTGAGGTACTGTATCACATAGATATGAATTGCCCATTGAGTGTTCTTTGGCCTTCTTTGCCCAGTCCATGGCCTTGGTAAAGTCCTGTTTTTTAATGTAATACCTGGCAAGGAGCTGAAACATCATTGCATCATTTTTGAGAAGCTCCGCTACATTGAGAAGAACAGTCTCTTCCATCCCTGGGGTTTCTTTCATGATATCTTGGATAAGAGGTGAAAATAAGACATCTTTATCTGTGGCTGAATGTTGCCTCCTCACAAAGATGATGTGAACATCCTGCAGTAGTTTTTCTTGGCCTGGACTGCTGTCATAAAAGGAGTTAGTTGTGAGAAGAAGGTTAGCAATTTCTGCCTTACTCACTCCATAAGTATCTGAAAGCTCCTTTAAACATTGCTCAGCTATACATGAGTGAATTACCGTCATGCCTACAATGGGAACTTCGCAAAAAACTGTGCATCTTTTCAAAAGAGTGGAAAACACCTCAAATCCATCTTCAACCTTAGCTTTTGTTGGCAAACCAAGAACCTCTTGACATGTAGAGACTGACAGCACTGCGTTTCTCCGGTAGATGTTCAAGAGGACAAGAATAGCAAAAAGCTGAGCATGCTTGTGTTTAAAGTTGAAGCCCTTCAGTGTCTCTTTCACAACATCCTGAATACATTTCAATGAAAATTGGGTCATGAACATGTTCGAGTAAACTGTTTCAGAGTTGGTCTCCTTCAACTCCTTCAGCTTTTCTTCAGATAGTTTTCGTTCCCTTTCAGACAAGTACTGTGGAATGAAAACTGCATTGCCAGCATCTTCAATGTGTCTACAGGCATCCACTCTGATGCAGTTGACAATAATGACTTGTGGACTTCTTGAAAAAACATCCTGGTTTAAACATTCCTTCTCAATTTGATCTTGAAGTCTTTGTACATTCCCATAGTGTTGAAACTCTGTCTTGAGCAATACAGGAAGTCGTGTAGCTTTCCCTTTTGCCTTATATGTTAGTAATTGTACTATCTGTTTAGCTGCTTCTGCTGTGTAATCATCTGTTGAGTCCTGCAGCACCGCACAACGAAACTCATCCCTGAGTGTCCACAGAACATGCATGGCCAGTGTAGTGCCACCACAGCCTTCCATATGGAAGATGTTGATACACGCACAAGCTCTTTTCTCATTCAGCATCTTCGGAATAAGAGTATTGACTATGTGGTCAAACTTGTCCCGTTTAATGACTGAAACTGGCTTGTTCTGTCTCTGACGCTGTTCTGAGTAGTAGAAGTTCCACCAAGTTGCCTCTCCTCCCTTGTAAAAGTTCTCCTCATGTAGTTTTTGATCCTCATTTTCTCCTTCACACTGGTTCACACAAAGAATACTCAGCAAACTTAAGCGTTCCTCTGTTATCTTATAGAGCACAACATTGCTGCCGCCACCACAAGGCAGAAACCGTTTTATTTTGCGGTCTTTAGACCACAGGCTGAGCACAGTGCCATTGACTTCAGCAAAGCTCAGGTCGTAAATGCATTTTAAGATGTCGACGTTATATCGGCCCCTAATGAGATCCCTCCAGTAGTTGTATGTTGCTTCATTGTCACAGATGCATAAGATTTGGTTTTGTCCTCCAAGCTTCTGTAAAAACATATTAAAGGTCTCCAGCAAAATGTCTTTCCCATCTTTAACTTGACTTAATAGCAAGAAAACGACAAGAAACTTGTGAGGTATCTCTTGTTGGCACAGGGAAGAAACTTTATTTTCCACTAAGAATCCTTTCTCTGTCATCCAATTATCATCATCAGACTGGGTTTCGCCATTAATTCCTCCATTACAGAAAACCCAGCTTCTGGATTTAGCCAGCTTTAAGCTGCCTGCAGTGTCTTCAAGTGTACCTGTAGCCGGTAAAACATGATGCCCCTTTCTCTCTTGAAAAAGCTTCCTCAAGCCATTCTCAGCGGATTGTGGATCAAAGTCCAAAACACCCAATAGATTCATAGGAAGAAGGAAGTCCATGCTTTCCAGCTGAACAGGATGAGACTTGTTGGCCACCACAATGTATGATGTAAAGTTTGATATGTCCATAGATGTAGCCCCTCCTGTTATCAAATGTCTGAGTTCAGAGCCCTGTGCATACGTTTTGACAACAGAGAGATGCTTTTCTTCAGCATCTTTCCTCCAGCTGTCCTTCTCTGACATGTCTGTGATATATTTCTCAAACTCCTTTGAGGGTTTAGCTGTAATGAGGTTCCTGCTGCTGCTTCCGTCTCTTATGTAGAAAGACTTGTCACCTTTATTCTTCTTCTTCTTCTCTCCAGCTGTGGGCTGTTGCATCTCATCTTCATTTATCTTCACATTGTTAGTGTGAAAGCGATGGCCTTCACAGATTATAGATGACGGCTCTATGTCCACCTCAATAACATATTTTCCAGAGGGTGTCATGTCTGCTTTGAGAACTTCAACAAATCGAGGAGGTTTAATGCACATCTTTGCTATCTGAACTTTATCTGGATTGAAATGTCTTACAATTGCATATTTGCGTCGATCATCAAACTCATCTGTTTTTGGGATGTCCACACCCAAAATTTGTCCGTGTGGATCGTCTGAAACTCCGAAGTGAATGGTGCCATTAGTGCGGCTGTTCATACAAGCTGCTGCAAATCGAATCACCTCATCAGTGAATTTCTTCATTCTCTTCTCCTCTGTTGTGTTGGTGAAGCCTTTGAATTCATGACAGGGCTGAATGAGGTCTTTAGGACCGGTTTCTGTCACATCTAGAATGCTTTTTTCAATGTACCTGTAAGCGGCATCATGTCTTTTGAAGGGGTAGGGCTTCATGCTTGGCCACCTCACCGTTTTGTTCAGCTGTTGAGTCTTTGGGTTCAAAAGATTAATGTGCTGAATAATCATTTCTACTGCATCTGATTTCATTTGTTGCACTATAAGATAGGTCTTCTCCAAATGAAGAAGATCAGCTCCATTAACTCCCTGACTATACAACAATTCTGCCTCTTCTCTGTTCACATTTATCTCAAGTAGCCATTCTCTCACATGCTCTTTATTCCAGTCCTTTGTGTCCATTGGACGGTTAGATGAAACAGCTGTCCTGCCTTGATTTTTCTGAAAGAAAATCAACAACTAAAGTTACGATAGCATTGACAGTAGACGCCTGGATGTTAATTATTTAATATCTATGAAATAGCAGTAAGATAAAAATATAAAAATATTGGCCTTTTTGGTGCTACTTACCCCAGAATGTGTTGGGGTTTCCATACTGGAACCAAAGACTCCTCTGATCAGGAGGTTATGATACTGTAAGAAAATAAAACATGGTAATTATTATGATGCTTGTGTTAATAATGAAAATAATAGTAATGAAATTAAAAATTATTGAATGCATATATGTCATTTGTGTATAAGTCACAAGTGTTTGCCCCCTACTGATTTCTTAATTTTTGGCATATTTATTACACTTTATTATTTCAGACTAATTTAAACATTAGTCAAAAATAACGCAAGTACACACATCATGCAGTGTTTAAATTATTAAGGGAAAACAAAATGCAAAACTACATAGCCCTTTGTGAAAAAGTGTTTGCCCCCTAAAACTAATAACTGGTCAGGTCAACTTTAGCAGTAAAGTATTTTCAGTATGTGACAAAGGAGGTTGTCACTGGCCTGCGGCAGAACTGCATATGAACTCTTCATCCACATGCATCCATTAAATCACTGTACTTCATACTCACCATCAGCCGATGACAGGGTGCACACTGTTGTCGTGCTGCTGGTGAGTATGGAGTACAGTGGTTTAATGGATGCTTGTGGAGGAAAAGTTTATATGCAGTTCTGCCGCAGGCCAGTGACAACCTCCTTTGTCACACGGTAACTTAATATGTGTCTGTTACAGCAGGGGTTCTCAACTGGTTTGACCAGGGGACCCACATTTTGACATGGTCATCAAGCCATAACCCACATTTTTAGGAACTATTATATAAATTTAGGAATTATAATGAATTTGTATTTATTTGTTAACATACACAAGAAGTGACATAAATCATAAGAAAATCACCAAGACTTAATATTAAACAGTATTTTATTACTGTCATTTAACAAAATGTATCAAATTATAGAAATATTACAAAGTAAAAATGACAAATTCTGTAAACAGTGGTTAAGGTAAAGAAAGGTTCGGTTACCATGAACTAAACTGAACTGTTAATTAAACATATTGTTGTCTGGTTTCTATATGTCGTTTTAGTTTAGAAGGTTTCATGCTCTCTTGTGAGAGCACCTCACTACATATGACACACTGAGGCTTTATGTCTTTTTTTGTTGTCAATATATGTAAATCCATACTTAACATCGTGCATATTTATTGCTATAATTAAATGAAATTTCACAAGTCAAACAGTAGGGTTATCGCATGCGCATTTCAAAATAAAATTCCAGTATAAACAAAATAAGTTAAAAATGTAACTTTTGTTGTTTTTTTGACCACACACTCCGCGACCCACTGAAAATGTTCCCGCAACCCACTTTTGTGCCGCGACCCACCAGTTGAGAAACACTGTGTTACAGCACTGTGGAGGAAATTTGGCCAACTCATCTTTGCAGTGTTGCTGTTGTTTAGCCACCTCGGAGGGTTTTCAAGCATGGACCACCTTTTTAAGCTTATGCCACAGCATCTCAATTGGATTCAGGTCAGGATTTTGACCAGGCCACTCCATAGTCTTAATTTAGTTTTTCTGCTGTGCTTTGGTCATTTTGGATAACTTTCCTGCTGCAGAACCCAAGTTTGCTTCAGCGTGAGGCACTAACAGATGGCTGGACATTCTCTTTCAGCATATGTTGGTACACAGCAGAACTCATGTAGGTCATTAAGCAGCAAGTCAACCTAGATCATAATGGTATGATTTTCTTTTTTAGAAATGCGGTGTTACTTTTGTGCCACACATAATGGAATGCACACCCTCCATAAACCTAAACTCAGTCTTGTCAAAAGTATTGAGTTTGCGATACTTCAATTATATATCGATTTCCCAAAAACAATAGTGCGCTGTTGAGCGCGTTTTTAAACACTGCTGATCTCCACTGTTCCATGTTGTTTTTGCCATTTGTAAATAATGGCTCTTACTATAGTTCACTGCAGTCCCAAAGCTTTAGAAATGGCTTTATAATTTTTCCCAGACTGGTAGATCTCAAATTTTTATATATGTTTTTGAATTCTTTGGATCTCAGCATGATGTCTAGCTTTTGAGGATCTTTTGGTCTACTTCAATTAGTTATCTTAATTAACCGAGTTAAGAATTTAAATGTCACTTTAAGCTGAATACTGGTATCTTGCAAAATAAGCAGAAAAATATTATTTACTGTCATCATGGCAAAGACAGAAGACAATAATTATTAGTAATTCATTAATTCATTCATTTACTCAGTCATTCATTCATTCATTCATTTTTCTTTTCAGCTTAATCCCTTTATTAATCAGGGGTTGCCACAGCGTAATGAACCACCAACTTATCCAGCTTACGTTTTACGCAGCGGATGCCCTTCCATCTGCAACCCAAGTCTCACATTCACACACATACACTACGGCCAGTTTAGTTTATTCAATTCACCTACAGCGCATGTCTTTGGACTGTGGGTGGAAAGGAACACCCAGAGGAAACCCACGACAACACAGGGAGAACATGCAAACTCCACACAGAAATGCCAACTGACCCAGCCGGGGCTCGAACCAATGACCTTCTTGCCGTGAGGTGATCGTGCTACCCACTGCGCCACCGTGCTGCCTAATCATTAGTAAATATATTTGTAAATGCGGACCAGACGCTGTAAATGGTGAATTGAAAATGTGTCTAACAGTACAACTACCTCAAGCTTCTTGATATAGAAGGGTTTAACCTTCATTCTAAAGTGTTGTCTCATTACAAAGAAATAGACAAATAATAATTGACCTATGCATCATATTACAGTTGAAGGATTTTCTGTGTTGAAGAAATGTACTGTAGGAGGAATAATAAACTATATTCTCAATAATTTACTGTTATCATCCAGGTAAATTTGTATAAATCGAAAGAAAGGTTAGTTCTGAGCTGGGTTCAATTCTCATATTAATTGTGATTCTATTTAGTAATTCACAATTTTAAGAAATAGATTTTTAAGAAGTTAATATAATACTAACCTTGTGATGAAAGTTTTCATCAGACTGACTATGGTCGTTTTACACAGTCTGTTCATCAAGACTGCAGCTTCTGTGCATTGTCAGGGGAGTTGGAGTACTTCTGCCCAAACATGGCAACAAATCTGGAAGTGAGAAAAAGAAAAAAAAAAAGCCTTTTTGAGAAGCCAGCTGAAACCTGATCTACTGGAGCAAAAGTCCACAATGTCTAACCGTTTTTCAGCCCACAAAGACTAAAGCATGTATAAACAGACAACACAGAGCTGGGTTTGCTATACATGCTGTTTACATGTTTTATGTAGGTTTAGTTTTATACTTTTAAAACTAGAGTTCTGTCTATTAGTATGTTGATTTTACAAAAAGACATGCTTGGCAAGACTAAACAAAACTGCCACGGTTTAACTTTAATTTGCTCTATGACTTAAAACATTACTAGACCATAGATCTAGAGAAATGCTAAACATGAAAGATAAATGAAGTTAAAGCTGTTACATTTACCCCCATTTCAAGTATCCTTGTTAAAAGGTCGTTCTCTGTGAGTTTTGCTCTCTCCAATGTTTTTTCTTCCTCTTATAGGAGGAGTGGATACGTGGAAAAGAAGGAATTCAGTCAGGTTGCCACATGTTTCCCAAACCCACACACATTTGTCAGGGCACTACAGTGTGTGGCTCAAAAACGTAAATTTGTCCTCAATTTTTATAATTTTCATTGCATAATTAATTATCATTATTATAAATACTATATATATATATATATATATATATATATATATATATATATATATATATATATATATATATTTATATATTATTTACAAATGCCTACACTTCCTGAAGTTGGCTGATGAAAACACAGTCATTGGACTTCTTGGTCATGTTTACGCTGTCAGGTATTGATGCCTAATTCGGATTTGTTGCCTATATCTGGTTTATTTGCCAGTCCGTTTACACATTCTTTTAATTGTGACCCTTATCTGATTGATGTGTTTACATTTGCCATACAATTTACGACGTTGCCCATTCTCAAGGGGCTCTGATTGGTTAGCTAACATAATGTGCCGTGATTCGCAGATTGGCTCCACGTCATTAGGAAAAGTGTCACGCCTCTATAAGCAAGCGATTTTGTGCAGTGTCAACACTGTCATTGTAGTCACTGTTAGCTGAATCAGTTTGGGGCTGAATCAGACAGAAAATGAAGAGGACACAGCTAAACCTCACGCCTGCTCTATAAAATAAAATCTGACAAGTGTCTTTCACATATTTAAAATAAGCATGTGTAAGTAATATGAAACCTTGACATATCTTTTGTGTTTGTTATTTAAGATGTAGAACGCACGGAAAGCGGCCACATATAGAGACACTGAAGGTGGCAGCAAAGAGAGACACTGCAGAAGATTGTGGGTGTTTACATTGGTTTGACGGATAAATATGAATTTGTAGCTAAATTGTTAGCGGTGCCAAACAGCATTTCCCTCTGTTTACATTCTTGTTTATGTCCCCCCTACAACATACCGTCAACGCTAGAAACTGTGCATGTAATGGATCAATTTTAACAAAAAAAAAAAAAACACCTACAGGTTGTGGCCCACAGTCCACAGCTTCTGGTATTATGATTGGAGGTAGGGCTGCTTGATTTTGGGAAAAATCATAATCACGATTATTTTTTTCATAATTGTAATCACGATTATTCAAAACAATTACTGTTAAAGTCAAAATTATTAGCGCTCCTGAGAATTTTTTTTCAAAATAAATATTTCCCAAATTATGGGAGAAAGGCTTTTTTCTTTTATTTTAAAAGTAAGTTTAAATATTTTGAAACCAATCTTAAAGTCTATAATATGAGCCCCCTTAAGCAATATATTTTTTGATTGTCTGCAGAAGAAACTAACGTCATACAATGACCTGCCTAATTACACTAATTAAGCCTTTAAATCGCACTTTGGATCTGAATGAATGTATTTTGAAAAATATTTAGTCAAATATTATGTGCTGTCATCATGACAATGATAAAAATAAATCAGTTATTAGAGATGAGTTATTAAAACAAGAAACAGAAATTGGGGGGAAAAGGGTTGCTAATATTCAGGAGGGCTAATATTTCTGACTTCAACTGTATATATAGTTATTTTCCACCCTGCAAAGGAAAGAGAAATCAATACAATAGAATAAAAATATGAAACAAACTGTGCTTTAAGCGTCTTCACTGTAAGAAACACTTTAGCTAAAAAAGTCCTTCAGTCAAGAGTAGATAGGCATGTTCTTCATTTGTTGTTTGATTAATGACAAAAACAGGCGGCAGAAGGATTATCGCCTGCTGTCTCTTTAATTGTTTCTCTTTCACGTGTCTTTTGATTCTTAACTTGTTTGTTTATTACACAAATGAGGGTTAATATAAATCACTAAACACCGCGTTTTGACACCTATTTGACCATTAAAGCGCTCACGTTAAGATGACTTTAGATGTGTGCGCACTCCTCGTCTCAGTGTGCGATTGAGACCGAATGCTGACTGCATGCATCTGTTCTGTGTGCTCGGCACACAAAATCATGCGGTCTTTCGCGCTTTTAAGAGCAACAAGTGTACAACTGGAAAGGGGGCGGTAAATGAAGCAATAATCGTTTATCTCGATTAATGGTGTCTCATAATCGTTAGAAGCCAAAATCGAAATCGAAACCGGATTTTCGATTAATTGCACAGCCCTAATTGGAAGAGTTCTTAGCAGAATCCAGCACTGAACTGGGAGAGATTTTGGAAGCTGTCCTTTGTCAAATGCTAGAGCTATATATTTTATTATAATTCTCTGGAACATAATTAATATTGAACTGTTAGCACTTCTGTCTTTGTGTCGTGTCCTTTGGTAGCTCAAATACAGAAACAGAAGAAGCTCTGTGGAAAAAGCAACATTTGGATGCCATTAACTTTTACTGCTTTAACATTACGACACCTCTGACCACAGCCCTTCTCTGCAAGGGGTGTATGAACGTGGTGAATGCGTGTAACCGGAAGCCCTTGTGATCTCACTAGCCCGGATGTATTTTTTGTAGACCCCAAACTCTGTTTGCTGTAGGCTTTGCTAATTGTTACAACCGGCTCAAAGTTGCAACATTAGAGAGACAATACAGACCAGGTAAATTGAAAAGAGAAATGATTTATTAACAAAACGTATAATTAACAAAAGTATTTAAAGCAATCAAAGTCAGTATAGGTGAAAGTCAGTAGTGAAAAGCATGTGTATGGAAGTGTACTGAGCTCATGATCCAAACACAAAAATAAATCAAAAGCGCCAAGCAGAGACGTCCGGCTAATCGAGCTCTCCCAGACAGAATGCCGGACTCCTTATAAACAACTCGAGATGAGTCTCAGGTGGGATGACCCACTCACCAATCTGCAATCATCACGCAGAATCTGCAAATAACAAACACGCATACAAACAGGTCCCACATGGGACCTAACATCTCCCCCCCTAAAAAAAGAAAAAATATATAAATGCCACAAATACCAATAATTTCTCTTCAATTTTTATACTATTTTTTCCCTATTTTGTTCTCTCTAAACTTTAAACATTAGTACTGCTTAAATTTTCTTAGGATGAAACGGTATAAAGTAAAGCTACAGTTTGGCATACTCCTGCCCCATCTCCTCTCCTCCAGCAAACCGGATCCTGAAAGCATTTAAGAAAAAGAAGAGATACAACAAGACTACCAGACAACTTACCCACTCAGTCACATCACTCAGAATGAGCTCGAGACAAACAGTCAGCAAACACATTGTCCGTACCCCTTATGTGTTTAATTAACAAATTATAGGGTTGTAAAAACAAAACCCACCGCATCAATCTCTGACTGGGACTTTTTAGTGTATGTAGAAAAATTAACGGATTATGATCTGAAAATACAACAACTTGAGAACCACCTCCCACATAAACTTCAAAATATTGGAGTGCCCATATTAAAGCAAGTGTCTCCTTCTCAATAACAGTAGTTTACCTGATAGGAGTTAAATTTCCTTGAGAAATAACAAACTGGGTGGTCCACACCATCCAACCCAGTTTGCAAAAGAACTGCACCTGCCCCAATCTGACTCGCATCCACCTGGATCATAAATGGCTTGTCAAACTGCGGTGCAACAAGAACTGGATTTGAGGAAAGCAGAAGTTTAACATTGTTAAATGCTTGCTGGCAACCAGAGGACCAAACTAATGGAACAGACGCTTTTAATAGATTTGTTAATGGGGCTACTACAGAAGAAAAATTTGGGCAAAACCCTCGATAATAGCCCGCCATTCCCAAAAAACGCATTAAATCCTTTTTTGTAGATGGGATGGGGAACCCCTCAATTGCCCGCACCTTCTCTTTCAAGGGACGCACGTAACCATGTCCGACTTCCCTTCCCAAATAGAACACAGTAGCCTTGGCAAACTCGCACTTGGCCAAATTTACTGTGAGTTTCGCTTCCAATAACCGCAAAAATAAAGCACGAACACGCTCCAGATGTTGTTCCCATGTATCGCTACAAACAACTACTTCGTCTAAATAGACTGCACAACCTGAAAGTCCTGACACAACCCGATTCATTAATCTTTGAAACGTTGCCGGAGCGTTTCGCAATCCGAAGCTCATTACAGAATAGGAATATAATCCGTAAGAAGTCACAAACGCAGTGATCTCTTGCGCTCGAGGTGTTAACGGAATTTGATAATAACCCTTTAACAGGTCGAATTTACTTACGAATTTAGCAGCCCCTACTTGATCCACGCAGTCTTCGACTCTGGGAAGTGGAAAAGCATCAGGTTTAGTGATCTTATTTATCTTTCGATAATCTGTACAAAATCGATATGAATCATCAGATTTTTTTTACCAATAAACAAGGTGAAGCCCAACTAGAACAAGATGGTTTTGCCAAGTTATTATCAAGCAAATACTGAACTTCAGCCTCTAACGCCTGTTGCTTTACCCGTGGCTGACGAACAGGTGTTGCGTCACCAACATCCACATCATGTTCGATCAAATGGGTGCGAGATGGAACATCGCCAAACAACTCTGGAAATTCGTGTATCAGCTTTATTAATTCTCCCTTCTGAGAAATAGTTAGATGGCGCATTAAATTCTCTAAATTAAGAAGCGTCTCTGTATTGGATAACCTCGGTTGCAGCACACAATCAGTTGGAGCCTCATCTTCCTCCATCTCCAGTACAATTTCATCTGTCTGAGAAACCGTTAACACAGCAGATGTTTTACAATCAGTCTGATCACGGGAATAATATGGTTTCAACAAATTTACGTGGCACAACTGCTCACTTTTCTTTCGATCTGGGGTTGAAATAAAATAATTTAACTCGGATATGCGGCGAGTAACTATATAAGGGCCTGAAAATTTTGCTCGAAAAGGTGAAGCAGGCAAAGGCAACAGCGCAAGCACCTGATCCTCAGGAGAAAACTCACGGACTTCAGAATTACGGTCAAATAACTGCTTCATTTTTTCCTGTTTCTTCTCTAAATTCTCTCGCGCTGTCTGACCCGCAAGGACCAATCTCCTCCTAAACCCATTAACGTAGTCCAAAAGACTTCTCGGCGGCTCCTCCCCCTTTAAACAATCTTTTAACAGTGCTAACGGGCCCCGAATTTTATGTGCAAATACCAAATCATTTGGGCTGAAGCCTAAACTAGACTGGATTACTTCTCTAGCTGCCAAAAGAAGCCACGGTAATCCCTCCTCCCAGTTGCAATTTAATTCAGTGCAATACGCACGCAGCAAACTCTTTAATGACTGATGGAAACGCTCCATCGCGCCCTGACTTTGGGGATGGTACGCACTCGACTGCTGATGACGCACTCGCAGTTGTTTTAAGATCTCAGCAAACATTTTAGAGGAAAAATTTGTTCCTTGATCACTTTGAATGATTCGCGGTATACCAAAAATGGCAATGAACTGGGAGAGAGCTTTAACTACAGCTTTCGTAGTAATCTTTCGTAACGGAAACGCAGAAGGGTATCGGGTATTTTGACACATAACCGTCAATAAAAACTTGCTTCCCGATCTTGAAGGTGGTAAAGGTCCCACACAGTCAATTAATAAATGCTCAAAAGGCTGCCCCATCACTGGTATGGGACACAGCGGAGCAGCTTTAAGTGACTGATTGGGCTTTCCTGTCATTTGACATACATGGCACGTTTTAATAAATTTAGAGACATCCCTCTTTAACAAAGGCCAATAAAAATGTCGCAGTATTCGATTATAAGTCTTTTTAACACCTAGATGACCTCCAACGGGACCATGCGCCACTTCTAGAACAGCCGTGCGCATTTTTGTGGGCACCACAATCTGTACTACTAGCTCACCTCCACAAATCTCACTAGAAGACATCCATTTACGCAGTAACATCCCGTCTTGTAAGAAATACCCAGCTGCTGCACTGTGCGCCTCATCAGGGGACAAAATAGCATCGAACAGTGGAGACAACGTAACATCCTCCTGCTGCGCAGCTATTAGCTCTGCACTAGAAAATGTAGGAAGAAGAGACAGACCAGGCAAATTACACTTTTTCAGAGGAGTTGCATTAAAATCGCCCTGCACAGATTCATCTAATTTTAATTTAGAACGAGTCACAGCACATGGAAAAATATGGGAATCCCCTGCAACGAAATCAACAGATACAGGCGGCGTAATGACAATGGGTAGAGGAGATGCGTCTGGCCACACGCGCTCTCCCGCTAGGATGTTACCCAAGATCACGTCTACTCCACCCACTGGCAGTGATGGACGCACACCCATAGTGACCTCACCATTCACAAGCTCAGAACGCAGTACCACTCTGTGTAAAGGAACAGCCGTACAAGTAAGAGTGATGCCTTGCACCAGCACATTCTTCCCCAACCCAGACTCTGTGGAAAAAGGCAAAACAGAATTTAAAATAAAAGATTCAGAAGCTCCCGTGTCACGCAAGATCTTAACGGGTACATTTTCACTCCCTCCCGTCAATGAAACAAATCCCTCTGTAACAAACGGAATATAACTCGGATTTAACTCAGGCCTTTTACATGATTCAACAGAAAACGAATCCCCTTCAAAACGAAGTTCAGGGTAACCAGAATCAGCAAGTAAAACAGATGAGCTATTTTGCGACTTTGAACCTTTACGCATATGCTTATTTTTTAGGACAGGGCATTCTTTTTTCCAATGCCCCTCCTCAAAACAATACCTGCACACAGAATCAGGAATGGGTCTTGATGGTATGTGTAACATTTTCTCTGCTTTAAACTCAGGTTTTCGAATATTTGATCTCGGTTCATCAATAGGATAATTCCTACCCCTATTCATTCGATAATCACTCACCCATCTTTTATGCGTTACCACAAAATCATCGGCTAACACGGCAGCCTCACTCACAGTTGCTGGCTTATTCTCATTAATATAAGTGGCAATGTTTTCTTGAATAATATTCTTGAGCTGTTCAGTAAGGATCAATTCCCGCAACCCCTCAAAAGTGCGCACATTAGAGGTGGAACACCAGCGATCAAAATGTGTAGCCAATTCACGAAGGACTTCAACATGAGTTTGTCTGTAATTTTTTTTCCAAGTACGAAAACGTATGCGATACGCCTCAGGAACTAATTCAAACGCTTTATTTATTACTGCAGATTTTACGTTTTCATAATTTCTACGATCTTCCACTGAAAGCGCAGTATAAGCCTCTTGAGCTCTTCCCACAAATACTGACTGAAACATAATTGTACGGTCAGCGCTTGACCAACCTCGTTCATCAGCTACACTTTCGAATAAAGAAAAGAAAACTTCAGGATCTTTTTCATTAAATTTTGGTAGCAACTTTAAATTGCTTACCAAGTCACCTGCTCGATTTCGTTCCCCGACGCCGTCTGCTAAGGGTCTCCCATCAGCCATGATTTTTAATCGTTCCATTTGTAACTGGTAATCGCTAGCTTGTCGATCTAATTATGTTGGCTTGAGAAAGCCAACATACTGTAATGCTACTTAAACTTATTCTTATTATTATGTTGGCTTGAGAAAGCCAACATACTGTAATGCTACTTAAACTTATTCTTATTATTATTATTATTATTATTATTATTCCGGCTTCTGACCTAAAAAAAGCAATCGCTTCTCCTCCCAGGGCTTAGATGCTACAAGCCCCAAATTTGGTCAAAAGCTGCCTACTGCTCATGAGATGGTTGCTGTATGTCCTCATGCCGATAAGATTTGTAGTTTTTGAATAAAAATTTTTTTAATTTAAAAATTGTATCGAGTATTTGGGGCATATAAAAAAGTATACAATCCTCAAATTTGGCCAAAAGATGTGCTTTAAATTGCAGATAATTATCATATTTATTTGGTGTAATTATAAATAACAGTTTTCCTATAAATATTTTTTTTTTATTAAATTTGTAAAATTCACACATAAAGCGTGTCAGAGTGTCCACGAGATGGCGCCAGAAGACTATTTTTGAGCCCTTTTGGAATTGAATTTACAGCTCCTTTAAGAGGCACTTTCCCTTTAAGAGGCGGAGATATCCGGGCTGTATGTTTTGGCTGTGCAGAAATTCGGGCTCATTTCAGACGTGCTTGTTACAACATTTGAAGCTGTTTACATTAAAATTTCTCAGCGAAAACACACAAATACAAGTATTACAACACTATTTAGTGTTCCTTTAAGAGGCAGAGAGATCCGTGGTCAAAATCGAGGTGAGGTTAAACTTAATTCTGGTCATCAGTCATTCTTATTATGCTCGCGGGGAATTCCATAAAGCGTAATAAAACTGATCTGAATGCAGAATCATCTGCGTCGGAATCGACCCGCATGCATTTCTGTCGGCTACCCTGTGAGTTTTAAAATGCATGCCTCTGATGTTGGCAGAAACATAACTTTACTTCAGATATTTCTTTCAAAACAGAATATTCTGTGCCGTGAAAAAGCCTTCTCCTCTACTTGTGATAATGAAAATGAAAGCCATGCGAACATTCACGTATATTATACAATAAACATATTTAATATCAAATCCTTCTAACTTTATTTTTAATCTGTATTTTAACCCTCTAAAAACAGCTATGTCCTTGCCACAAAACTAATAATCCATCTTCAAAACCTACAATTTCTTTCCATTGGGTCCGGTCGGACCTGAACGTCTTTATACCGTTGTAATCACGTGTAAATTCTAACAAAGACAATGTTTGCACTTTTTAAATCACATTTTATTTATTGTGCAAAAATAAAACATCCAAACAGCATCATAACCAATAAAAACACACAGCAAAGAAAATGTATTTTAAAATAGTGAATATATATATATACATACAGTGTATGAAGATTTTTTTTATATCCCCTTAATATGTTCTGCTGTTGCTGCATCAGTTTCTCTCTGTAACATCTGGATTGCAATTTACACTGCAATGTTCACAATTTATTATTATGGGGGGAAAATCCAAACAGTATTATAATGTTTTAAAGCAAAAATGTTAAGAACAATTATTAAGTGAAAATAAAGTGTGTGTATATACATATATATACATACAGTTGAAGTCAGAATTATTAGCTCCCCTGTTTATTTTTTTCCCCAATTTCTGTTTAATGGAGGGAAGATTGTTTCAGCACATTTCTAAGCATAATAGTTTTAAGAACTCATTTCTAATAACTTCTTTATTTTATCTTTGCCATGATGACAGTAAATAATATTTTGATATTTTTCAAGACACTTCTATACAGCTTAAAGTCACATTTAAAGGCTTCACTAGGTTAATAAGGTGAACTAGGCAGGTTAGGGTAATTAGGCAAGTTATTGTATAACGATGGTTTGTTCTGTAGACTATCAAAAAAAATAAAAAAATGCTTAAAGGGGCAAATAATTGTGTCCCAAAAATGTTTTTTAAATAATTAATAACTGCTTTTATTCTAGCCGAAATAAAACAAATAAGACTTTCTCAAGAAGAAAAAATATTATCAGACATACTGTGAAAATTTCCTTGCTCTGTTAAACATAATTTGGGAAATATTTTAAAAAGGAAAAAAAAATCAAATGGGGGTTAATAATTCTGACTTCAACTGTATATATGTATGTATGTATATATATATATATATATATATATATATATATATATATATATATATATATATATATATACATACACACATTTATGGTTAGGGTTATAAGGATTATTTCTTAATTCCCCTTTTATGTTGGCAAAAACATAAGTTTACTTCAGATATTTCTTTCAAAACAATATTCTGTGCCGCAAAAAAGCCTTCTCCTCACTTGTGATAATGACAATGAAAGCCAAGCTTTTGGTCTATGCTGTACCAAAAAAAAAAAAATCACCCAGGTGATGACAACTAAATATTACGATTATAACATTGTGTTAGTGGCCAGTGGGGTGGAACAACGTCATTGGTCAGAATTAACCACGTGATGAAGACGTCCTATAATATTGTATTTAATGCGATTTTCTTCCTGTAAACTGTATATATAACTATATAACTATAACTATATATATAATGCTGCAAATTACTGTAAATTGACTGTACTCTATATTAACTGCAAAAATTATAAGACTGATTAAATAAAAGACAAACTAACTAAATGTATGTGCTATTGTTTCATTAGTATTTTAATTTAATATTTTTCTTCATATGATATTTATTATAATGTAATTTTGTTCAGATTATTATATATACTATAAATACTAACTATACTATAGTGATCTGCATTAAACAACCTGAACAAATCAGTCCTCTCTCTCTCTCTCTCTCTCTCTCTCTCTCTCGATTTGATCAAAAATGTAAATGAGGCCTTCCGATTAAAAGTCCAGTGGACCCTAGCAACAGCCTAGAAACCACTCAGAACACCCTAGCAACTACCAAGGAATGCCTTAGCAACATCTTAGCAACCGCCTAGCAACCACTTCTCAACCGCTGTGCTTCCTGCCAACTGCCTTTGAGTCCCCGGCGCAGTCACGTTGGCTTTCTCAAGCCAACATCAAAGTTTGTCTACGAACTTTAGGTTCTAGTTATTATTATTATTATTATTATTATTATTCCGGCTTCTGACCAAAAAAAAGCAATCGCTTCTCCTCCCAGGGCTTAGATGCTACAAGCCCCAAATTTGGTCAAAAGCTGCCTACTGCTCATGAGATGGTTGCTGTATGTCCTCATGCCGATAAGATTTGTAGTTTTTTAATTAAATTTTTTTTAATTAAAAAATTGTATCGAGTATTTTGGGCATATAAAAAAGTATACAATCCTCAAATTTGGCCAAAAGATGTGTTTGAAATTACTGATAATTGTCATATTTATTTGGTGTAATTATAAATAACAGTTTTCCTATAAATATTTTTTTTATATTAAATTTGTAACATTCAAACAAAAAGCTTGTCAGAGTGTCCACGAGATGGCGCCAGAGAACCATTTTTGAGCCCTTTGTAATTTAGTACTGGCCCTTTAAGAGGCACTGCTCCTTTAAGAGGCGGAGATATCCGGAGTTATCCGTGCTGACTCCTCTACTTGTGATAATGAAAATGAAAGCCATGCGAACATTCACGTATATTATACAATAAACATATTGAATATAAAATCATTCTAACTTTATTTTTCATCTGTATTTAACCCACTAAAACAGCTATGTCCTTGCTACAAAACTAATAATCCATCTTCAAAACCTACAATTTCTTTCCATTCGGTGCGGTCGGACCTGAACGTCTTTATAATCACGTGTAAATTCTAACAAAGACAATGTTTGCACTTTTTAAATCACATTTTATTTATTGTGCAAAAATAAAACATCCAAACAGCATCATAACCAATAAAAACACACAGCAAAGAAAATGTATTTTAAAATAGTGAATATATATATATACACATACAATGTATGGAGATTTTTTATATCCCCTTAATATGCTCTGCTGTTGCTGCATCAATTTCTCTCTGTAACGTCTGGATTGCAATTTACACTGCAATGTTCACAATTTATTATTATGGGGGGAAAATCCAAACAGTATTATAATGTTTTAAAGCAAAAATGTTAAGAACAATTATTTACAAACAGGTAAAATAAAGTGTGTGTATATACATATATATACATACAGTTGAAGTCAGAATTATTAGCTCCCCTGTTTATTTTTTCCCCAATTTCTGTTTAATGGAGGGAAGTTTTAATAACTCATTTCTAATAACTTCTTTATTTTATCTTTGCCATGATGACAGTAAATAATATTTGACTTGATATTTTTCAAGACACTTCTATACAGCTTAAAGTGACATTTAAAGCCTTAACTAGGTTAATAAGGTGAACTAGGCAGGTTAGGGTAATTAGGCAAGTTATTGTATAACGATGGTTTGTTCTGTAGACTATCAAAAAAAAATTGCTTAAAGGGGCAAATAATTGTGTCCCAAAAATAGTTTTTAAATAATTAATAACTGCTTTTATTCCAGCCGAAATAAAACAAATAAGACTTTCTCAAGAAGAAAAAATATTATCAGACATACAGTGTTACACCTGGCTCAAGGATGTAACATAATGAGGGAGACGACAAGGAGAAGTATGATCAAAAAGAATATTTATTTAGCTCAATTTAAATTATATAATCAAAATATCAGTATCAGTATGTTCAATCAGTGTGAAATGCAAATGTATGGATGCTGTAAATGTTGTCAGTGATAGTGTATGGATGCGAAAGAAAGCATAAAGGCCAAATAGGAGCGCGGCTCTGGCCAACTGCCAAGTGAATGGACAGCGGCCCCGACAAACTCTCTGCCGGGGTTTAAATAAGGGCGCTGACCAGCATCAGGTGCGCTGAAGGCACGCCCCCAATCTAGAATCAAAATCAAACACACAAACAAAACAACGCAGTCCTAACACACCCCCCTAAAAAATAATCCCACATCAAATTAAATCAAATAATAACTATAACATACATACAGGAGTAGGTCAGGGACATCAGTGGGAGACCAAAAATACCGCCTCATCACTCCACCACAGGGGCACGTGACAAGGTAACCTCGGCGATGCCCAACTCGAACACCACAGTTTTGCAATGTTATTCTTCAGCATGTGCTGAATCTCGGACTCTAATTTAATGCATTTATCAAAAGGGACACGATAAAAACGCTGGCGTTTGCATGAAGCATCACCCACATCAAGCTCTATAAGATGCGTTTGTGATGGAACATCCCCAAATAATGATGGAAACTCTCGGATCAAATGTGACAGCTCCGCTCGCTGCACAACAGTTAGATGAGACAACAAATCCTCCAACTCTTTCAAAGTCTCAGAATTTTTTAATCGAGGTGGCACTACAGCATCATCTAAAAACTTACCCCCCTCCCGGTCTCCTGCGGAGGACTGTCCCAGCGCCTCAATCGCCGGACTGATCACCCCGGAGGATTTGATATCAGCTTGACAATCTCTGGAGAAAAAGGGTTTCAGCAGATTTACATGGCAAATTTGGGTTTTTTCTTTCTGTCTGGAGTTGCAATTTCATAATTAAGATCAGACAATGCACGCACTACAGTATACGGTCCCACAAACTTTGCGCAGAACGGAGAGCTCACTAGTGACAGCAACGCCAAAACCTGATCCCCCGGTTTAAATACGCGCTGCTCAGACCGACGATCAAAAAGAGTTTTCATTTTTATCTGTGCCTTCTCCAAATTCTCTTTAGCTGCCTGACCAGCTAAAATCAAGCGCCTTTTAAACCCATTCACATATTCAAGTAAGCTTTGTGGTGGTTGTTTGCCTTTTAACTGATTGCCGAGAACAGAAAGTAAACCTCGAATTTTGTGGCCGAAGACTAAATCATTTGGGCTAAAGCCCAAACTAAATTGCGTGACCTCCCTTGATGCTAACAAAAGCCACGGAAGCCCTTCTTCCCAGTCGCGATTTAATTCGACACAATACGCCCGCAAAAGACACTTCAGTGTTTGGTGAAATCTCTCCAGCACCCCTTGACTCTGAGGATGCTGCGCACTGGAACGATGATGTTTAACTCCTAATTGCTTTAAAATCTCTGCGAACATTTTTGAAGTAAAGTTCGTTCCTTGGTCACTTTGAATGACCTTTGGAATACCGAAGATGGAAATGAATTGAGACAGGGCTTTTACTACGGACCGGGTAGTGATATTACGCAACGCGTAAGCCGCTGGATACCGAGTACTTTGACACATTACTGTTAGAAGGAATTTACTTCCCGATTTTGAGGGAGGTAACGGACCAACACAGTCTATTAACAAATATTCAAAGGGCTGCTCTACTGGAGGAATGGAATACAGTGGGGCTGGTTTCAGTGGCTGATTAGGTTTTCCGGTCACTTGGCATGTATGACACGTTCTAATATGCTCGTCTAATCCCGGACGAGCCCCCATATGTTACACCTGGCTCAAGGATGTAACATAATGAGGGAGACGACAAGGAGAAGTATGATCAAAAAGAATATTTATTTAGCTCAATTTAAATTATATAATCAAAATATCAGTATCAGTATATTCAATCAGTGTGAAATGCAAATGTATGGATGCTGTAAATGTTGTCAGTGATAGTGTATGGATGCGAAAGAAAGCATAAAGGCCAAATAGGAGCGCGGCTCTGGCCAACTGCCAAGTGAATGGACAGCGGCCCCGACAAACTCTCTGCCGGGGTTTAAATAAGGGCGCTGACCAGCATCAGGTGCGCTGAAGGCACGCCCCCAATCTAGAATCAAAATCAAACACAAACAAAACAACGCAGTCCTAACATACAGTGAAAATTTCCTTGCACAGTTAAACAAAATTTGGGAAATATTAAAAAAGGGAAAAAAAAATCAAAAGGGGGTTAATAATTCTGACTTCAACTGTATATATGTATGTATATATATACATACATATATACATATATAACACATACACACATTTATGGTTAGGGTTATAAGGATTATTTCTTAATCCCCCTTTTATGTTGGCAAAAACATAAGTTTACTTCAGATATTTCTTTCAAAACAATATTCTGTGCCGCAAAAGAGCCTTCTCCTCACTTGTGATAATGACAATGAAAGCCAAGCTTTTGGTCTATGCTGTACCAAAAAATAAATAAAATCACCCAGGTGATGACAACTAAATATTACGATTATAACATTGTGTTAGTGGCCAGTGGGGTGGAACAACGTCATTGGTCAGAATTAACCACGTGATGAAGACGTCCTATAATATTGTATTTAATGCGATTTTCTTCCTGTAAACTGTATATATAACTATATAACTATAACTATATATATAATGCTGCAAATTACTGTAAATTGACTGTACTCTATATTAACTGCAAAAATTATAAGACTGATTAAGTAAAAGACAAATTAACTAAATGCATGTGCTATTGTTTCATTAGTATTTTAATGTAATATTTTTCTTCATATGATATTTATTATAATGTAATTTTGTTCAGATTATAATATATACTATAAATACTAACTATACTATAGTGATCTGCATTAAACAACCTGAACAAATCAGTCCTCTCTCTCTCTCTCTCTCTCTCTCGATTTGATCAAAAATGTAAATGAGGCCTTCCGATTAACAGTCCAGTGGACCCTAGCAACAGCCTAGAAACCACTCAGAACACCCTAGCAACTACCTAGGAATGCCTTAGCTACACCTTAGCAACCGCCTAGCAACCACTTCTCAACCGCTGTGCTTCCTGCCAACTGCCTTTGAGTCCCCGGCGCAGTCACGTTGGCTTTCTCAAGCCAACATCAAAGTTCGTCAACGAACTTTAGGTTCTAGTTCTAATTTTTAATCATGTTTAGGTTTTTCATATTCGATTTCACGCTGTTTTACCAACTCCTCTGCCTTTAATCTCGCCAATTCAACCTCCTTTTCTTTTAGTTCTCGCTCGCGCTCCGTTGCCTGCTTGTACATTTCTTTTTCATGAGCCTGTCTCAACTCTAATAATTCTTTTCGCTGTTCAAACAATAAATTACTCTCCGAAAAATCAAACTACCCATTCCCTCATCAGCAGTCTCAGATACCGGAATTAACACGCCACAATCAACTAATGCGCTCTTAATCAAAGCTCTCAATTCATTTTTTCGCAACCGCTTATCAATTCCCGTTAATTTATAGTTATCAACAATGTCCCACAGCTGTAGCTTCGAACACAAATTTAACTTCTCCTCTGATGAAGAACTTACAAAATCTTCCAACGAAATCATCCCAAAGAATAAACTTACCCAAATGCAGTACTAATAAATACTTACGACTTACATCTAAACTTCGGACATAAGCAATCGGCTCATAATCAAATATCCCCCTAACTAACCCACATTTCCCACTAACTAAACTTACCTAACTCTTCTGTGTTTTCCTAAGAGTCAAGCCTCTTTAAGCAGCTAATACCGCTGGTGCACAGCTGAACTGTCGGCTCAGAAATGCAACAACGGCCGTGCACTTAACCCAGGAAAACACCAAAAAAATTAAAAAAACAATAACCTCTCCGGGGATCTCCAAAACATATTATGAGCTGAACTTACCTGTCCGAAGCCAAATGAATGCTCTGCTCTGCCAAAACATGCACCTAATTCTCCTTAACAATTACCGGTCCGCATGCCTCTCAATAAAACGAGCCCCCATATGTTACAACCGGCTCAAAGTTGCAACATTAGAGAGACAATACGGACCAGGTAAATTGAAAAGAGAAATAATTTATTAACAAAACGTATAATTAACAAAAGTATTTAAAGCAATCAAAGTCAGTATAGGTGAAAGTCAGTAGTGAAAAGCATGTGTATGGAAGTGTACTGAGCTCATGATCCAAACACAAAAATAAATCAAAAGCGCCAAGCAGAGACGTCCGGCTAATCGACCTCTCCCAGACAGAATGCCGGACACCTTATAAACACCACGAGATGAGTCTCAGGTGGGATGACCCACTCACCAATCTGCAATCATCACGCAGAATCTGTAAATAACAAACACGCATACAAACAGGTCCCACATGGGACCTAACATAAGCTAACTGTAAAAGCTAAAGTCTCCCTTTGCATTGAACTTTGAGCATCTTACATTCAGAGCTTTAGTTTATGTTCACACAGCTACAGTACATTACACATCAACTAAAGATTAAAATATGATATTGTAGTGGACCAGCCCTTAAAAATGATGCCAGAACACAACTGATGGTAAGTTAACGCAACATGGACACAGGCTGAAGTTATAAAACTAAATTAAAATTACAGATTAATATTCCCTATATTGCAGAAGCCTTCTTTTTTTCAGATTTTTCCTTATTTATAATGTGAAACACTGAACCCCGATCATCTATTTACACCGGTCTGAAGTTATCAAACCAATCGTCCCGGCTTTGTGTTTCCGACTATTCCTTTAATATGTTTTAGAGTATATTCTATTTAAATGTACATTTATTTTGCACAATATTTTGCATTCTCTATGTCAGCTTTTTTTCTGGGTAAAAATTGTTCTTCGGTGGTGTCTGAATATATTATTGAATTTAAATAATATTAAAAGTTAAATTTGATGCATCTCATTGTAATGAGGCAACAAACACACTGACTTTAAGTGTTTAATGCACATTTATGCATTGTGTCATATCGCTTAGGTCTTAGTATCATTATCTGAAATAAATGGATGCCAATAAACATCTATGTAAGGAGAGGTTGACTTTAATTATATGTTTATACTTCAAAATACAACTCTAAATACATCTTAGGTTGTCCCTTTTGTCAAGTTTAATTATAATTTAGCCTATATTTCATAAACAACACAACTCAGGAGCAAACTAGTTTACTCTGCAGGTTTATATTAGATATCTCCCTCACTCACTCTAACAAAAAATGTATGTGTAAGAAGAAAAAAAAAAAAAAAAATATATATATATATATATATATATATATATATATATATATTATATATATTATATATATAGAGCATATATATATGAAATGTATATAAATATGTAAATAGTGTGGGAATAAATAACATACTTAATACTTAAAATAATAGAATACTTTCCAGTTGCTTTAAAATAACCACGTAGAAAAGACTTGGAAAAAAACTATTTTATTGGATAACTTTATCCTAACAGAAACACATTTAGCTGTAAAATAACAATGAAAATGTAAATTCCTTATTGACATGGTACACTGGCCTTTAATGAATAAAAAAGACAACATAATAAATGATAAAATGTAGATAAATCGATAGATGAGTAAATGAAATAAGAACAACAAACAATGTAACTGACGTAAAATGTGAAACTGGCAATGTACAAACTCCAAGTTAAATTAGGCATTTCCAAGTTTCAAGTTTGGTCCTGAAGAGTTTAATTTCAACCTTGTTTCTACAGTGCGGTAAAATTCAGTACATTACATACCGGTAGTCATTTCTGTTTCCACTGTCAGAAGTACCAATAAACCAAACTGTACCGTACCACTTTTAAGGCTGATTTATACTTCTGCGTCAAACACCGGCGTATGCTACGGCGCTGACGCATAGCCCTTCGCCGTGGCCGTCGCCGTCACTGACGTGCACCTCTCAAAATTGGAACTACACGTCGCAACGACGCGTAGCGCAAGCTCTGTGATTAGTCGGCTTGCTAGCGCAGACGAGTCTGGGCGGGACCGAGAGCCGCGCGAATAGCGCGAGCGATTGTTTACAAGTGTGGAGTCCCGTGAAGAAGCTCCGGATGGAAAGTTTTGTTCTGTGTTTACCTCATGGTTAAAGTTGTTGCACGTCCGCCAGTTCCTGCCTCAAAATGAGCGAGTTTGAGCCACTTGTACATCCAGGAAGTGTTCAGAATAGCAAAACAGAAGCGAAGAAACTCGACACAGAGGAACATTTACACCTCACTGCCCACTAGTGTTTCGGAAGTGTTAATGCAGACCAACAAAGACAGCGTGCAGAAGTATAAATGCACAGCCACGCGCGTTGCCTGCGCCGTGAGTTGCGCCGGTCACTTGACGCAGAAGTATAAACCAGGCTTTAGAGACCCTATTATACTGTAAGGGTAACTACCATAACAGTACAGTACTAAATGTGGAGATAGACTTGCTGCTGAATGCTAATTGGTTCACAGAGAATTGTCACTTGAAAAATTACACTGTAATAATAAAATAAATCTATGCGTAGCAATGAATCATCATCGACCCAAGCTAATCATCTTATAACAAACAGCTACATGCCAAGAAAAAACAAACAGGATCTTCTGTATTGCTGCTTTTCCACTATCATGCCAAATCGTTCCGAGAACAGTCAGATACAGTTACCGTTGTGTTTCCACATGAGCCTGGAATGGCGAGCATGATTATAAACTGCAATATCACATCTGAAACACTAGCTGGCATTGGGGTTTCCATGTTCCTCTATGTCATGTTTCTTTGCAGGTGTTTCGTTTATGCAGGAAATACCTGTAATGCTACCTTAATGTACATGTAGCTAAAACGCACTCATTTAGAGGCGGGAACCAACGGATGTTCAACAAATTTAATCATAAGGTAAACAAAAATCTATCCAGAGCTCCTCCACAGAATTCGACACTTTTAAAACACTCACTCCAACAGGTTGCTCTTCTCCCAAACTTCTCGGCCACACCCACACTTATCAAAGCCACCAAGTGTCCAATCACAGATCTTGCGCTGTGCATCATTGCGACGGGTAGTTACATTTTTTTTGAAAGCTAAGTGCACGGCAAAGGGAATGCGACTGGGCAAAGGCTGCGCCTAACCATCATGTGCACTTGACACAAAAGTATAATTCAGTCTTTATATTCAATCCAACCATGGTTAATTGAGCACTTGAGTGCATGATGTCGCCATTGTGTTGCCTGGCTGCCAGTTTCTCCATATCTGGAAAGGCAGAAGAAAGCTATTTATTTGTTTCTTATTGAACAAAGCAAATACTAGAAAAAAAGGTGTCACAAAACACAGAAATATAAGACCATCGACCATATTACTTATATCATGTTATTTACATTACATTAAAGTTACCAAGGCAGTGACTGGCACGTTTGTATTACATTTCAGAAAGCGTCATTTGATCAGCATCAGAGTGAAAAATAAAACTGTTTCTGTGTTAACTGGCCTGATCAGCATGGAATGAAATAGTTACGCAAAGAGAAACATTTGGCCTGATAGTGGAAAAGTGGCTTATGTCCTCTAATGTTGTTTATAGGTCTGTTCACCTGTTACATCTGAATATGTAGAAAGTATTAGGGGCGTAACATTTTCTGTTTATTTACATGCGCTTGTCACACATCTGAATTTATGAACTTGATATGTAAACAGCTTCTTTAAGAGAGAATAATACAACTTTCTATCATACATCACACCTACCAAGTAAGTGTAATATTGGCAGTGAAAGTGCAAGCCTGATCAGACTGACCAATACAAACTGTGCTGTACTGAAGTGCTCAGTTAAATGATGGCTCTTTTGAACAATAGTTTTCTCTTAATTTTTTCTCTGTTCAACAGTCAGCTCAGTCAGTTCAAGAACCTTATGACTCAAAGTCAATGTCAAGTGCGACTGGTCCATTCATTGAGAATCCGATAAAGCAATTCACTCTTGTGCCAGATTCTTTATATATCTGGCTTCTGAACATCGGATCAACCATGATGCCAGCAACACTGATAAAGCCATCCCGAATTTCACCAGAAACTCTGTGAAGTTTTTCACTGTCTCTCACTTTTTTCCATATACTTTCATCATCCCATTGAGTTGCGATGTCCTGCTCTGGTGCTAAACAGCGGTTAATATCTCTCTGGGATATCAGGCCAGCATAACCCTCATATTTCCCTAGGTAAAAGTGGACTGCTGCTCTTTTTCCATTAGACACAGGATTCAGTTCATTGAAATATGATGCCTTCATTTGTGACAAAATTGCTGGCAATGCACCATGCCCTTCTTGTGATAACAATAAAATTGTGATGTAGTGCAATGGCAGGATCTCACTGAAAGGTGCGGGCTGTTTGTTTATTTGATTGAGTAATTTAAAAAGGTTTGGGTAAGGCATGATGAACTGAGATTCAGGTTTGATGTTGGCCAGAATTACATTGGCATATATAAAGTTGACCATGTCCATCAAGGGTTGATCCCTTTGTAATCTAGCAATGAAACGATACTGCTGGATGATCTCTTCAAGAGTTGATGCAGAGTTGTCCTGATATAAATGCTCCAGAAGACCTGTGTAGGAATCTCCCTTGTTCTTCTCCAGACATTGGCGTGTCTGCTCAATTTTAGCCATGCTATTTACGTGCTTGTTATTGACTAGCTCACTCCAATTGATCTCACAAAAGAGGGCAGTGTACTGTTGAAAGTACTTGGACATCCTGTGCATTGTCAGTTCTTTTTGTTTGTCTTTCTCTGCAAAAAATGGAACTAAATTGACAAGAAAATTGTCAAGAAAGATAAAATGTTTCTTCATCCTCTCTTTTAGTTGAAGAAGATATCTCTTATGCTTTAGCAATACCGGGATGTATGGCTTAAGTCTGGGATTCTTGCTGGGCAAATCTTCAATGGTAATTTTGCCCATGAGGACTTGACTAAGGCAGTTGTTGCGAGTGTCTTTTACAGCATACAGAGGTGTCTTTTGCAGCATTTCTGTGACTGTAACTGCAGTTTGAAGGTGACTGAGATGGCCAGCAGTGTTGTAAGTTTGGTAATTTTTATAACCCCTGTTAACCCTTCTTTTATCTAATTGATGCTTGGCCTCTTTGTCTGCAGTTTTTTGGGTTTCTTTGCAAGCTTCGGATGCCTTCTGAGCCAATGTAAGATACTCGTCAAGATTTTCTGGCTTGATGGGATTATCTTTGTCTTTGTAAACAGCATGTTTGAGCTCATGCATGCGTACCTGAAACTCTGTATCGCATATGTAGGAGTTCTCTGTTAATTGGCTTTTGGCCTTCTTTGCCCAGTACATGGCTTGAAGAAAGTCCTGTTTCTTAATGTAATAATACCTGGCAAGCAGCTGTGATATGTATGCATCTTTCTTGAGACACTTTTCTGCATTGTGTAGAATAATTTGTTGAGTTCCTGGGGTTTCTTTCATTATATCCTGGATAAGAGGAGAAAACAGAGAGCCTTCAACCTCAGCTGAATACTGCCTTTTCACCAGCATGTTGTGAACATCCTGCCTTAATTTTTGTTTTCCCAGAGTGTACTCGTAAAATAACTCTGTTGTAAGCAGAATGTTAGTGATTTCTGCCTTCGTCACTCCATGAGAAGCTGAAAGCTCCTGCAAGCATTGTTTAGCTATACATGAGTGAATCACTCGCACACCCTCAAAGTTAACTTTGGAATTAACTTTGCATCTCGTCAAAAGATTGGAAAACCTCTCAAATTCATCTTCGACTTTGTATAATCTAATTGCTACTTTTGGTTGCAGACCAAGGAACTCTTCACATGTAGAGACTGACAGCACTGCATTACTGCTGTAGACATGCAAGAGGACAAGAACAGCGAAAAGCTGAGCATGCTTGTGTTCAAAGTTAAAGTCCTTGAGGGTTTTTTTCACAACACTCTGAATATACTCAGAGGAGAAGTTGGTCATCAGAATCATGAACCCATAAAATGTTTTTGTGTTCATTTTGGTTTTCCTAAACTCCTTCAGCTTTTCCTCAAACAGTTCCTGTTCCTTTTTAGATAGTGTGTTTCCAATGAATACTGAATTATCAGTTCGATCTGTCAGTTCATGGGTTTCGACTCTCATGCAGTTGACAATTATCACTTGTGGAGACTTTGAAGAAATATTTTGCTTTTGACATTCCTCCTCAATTTGAAGTTTGAGTTTTTTGACATCAGAAATATCCTGGAAATCATCGATCAAGAGCAAAACTGGAAGTCGTTTGGGTTGCTCATTTGTCTCATATGTTAGTAGCTGCACTACCTGTTCTGCTGCCGCAGTGTAATCACCTGTTGAGTCCTTCAGCACTGCACAACGAAATTGTTTCTTGAGTGTCCACAGAACATGCATGGCCAGTGTAGTCCCACCACAGCCTGGAAGATGGAAGATGTTGAAAAACTCACACACTGTTTTTTGGCTGCATATGTCTGGAATAATAGTGTTGACAATGTAGTCAAACTTGTCTCGTTTGATGAACGGCATCGAGCCGGGCTGTTCTGAGAAGTAGAAGTTCCACCAAGACACTTTCCCTCCCTTATAAAAGATCTTTTCGTGATGTTGTTTGTCCTCATTACCTCCTTCACACTGGTTCACACAAAGAATACTCAGCATTTCTAAGGATTCCTCTATTTTCTTAGAGAGCACAACATTACTGCCCCCACCACAAGGCAGAAATCGGCTGGATTTGCGGTTTTCTGACCACAGGCTGAGCACGGTGCCATTGACTTCAGCAAAGCTCAGCTCATAAATACATCTCTTAGAGATGTCAGCTACATCAATGAGATCTTTCCAGTAGGTGTATGATGTTTTATTGTCAGTGATGCATAAGATTTGGTTCTCTCCCTTGAGCTCCTGTAAAAAGAATTTCAAGGTCTCAAGTAAAGGGTCTTTCCGATCATTCACCTGATTTAACAGCAGGAATACGGTAAGAAATTTCTTGTGAGGCAGCACGTCCCTTCTACACAGGAAAGAAATGACATCATGCACTGAGGATCCCTTCTCAATTAACCACTTATCAGCATCAGATGGGCTTTCATTATTAATTCCTCCATTACAGAAAACCCAACTTGTATTCTTGGTAAGTTTTAGCTTGTCTGCTATGTCCTCAACTGCACCTGTTATTTTATATTGAGTCGGTGAGTGAACGTTGGTTTTTCTCTCTTCAAACAGCTTATTTAAGCCATGTTCAGCAGATTCTGGATCAAAATCCAAAACAGCCACTAGATCCATGTGAAGAAGGAAGCGCAGGTTTTCCAGCTGAACTGGATGAGACTTGTTGGCCACCACAATGTACGATTTAAAGTGTGACCTGTCCAAAGATTGTGTCCCTCCTGTTATCATCTCACAGAGTTTAGAGCCTTGGACACTGGTTTTGACAACGGAAAGATGCTTTTCTTCAGCTTCCTTCCTTAGCTGGGATAAATGTGCCATGTTAGCAAGATAGTTCTCAACCTCCTTTAAGGAATCAGATGTAATGATATTCTTACTGCTGCTGCCATCTCTTATGAAGAAAGACTTGCTTTCATTGTTCTTCTTCGGCTCAGACATCTTGTCCTTATTTTTGAGGTTCTTGTTATTTTTTTCTAAATCATATGTGTTGAAATGTAGGTCTTGACAGACATTAGATGACGGCTCTATATCCACTTCAATAACATATTTTCCAGAGGACATCATATCAACTTTAAGAACTTCAACAAATCGAGGAGGTTTAATGCACATCTTTGCTATCTGAACATTCTTTTCCCATTTAAAATGTCTTTCAATTGCATGTGACTGTTGTACATCAAAATCATCTGTTTTTGGGATGTTAACACCAAGAATTTGTCCGTGTGGTTTGTCTGCTACTCCAAAGTGAATGGTGCCATTAGTGCGACTGTTCATACAAGCTGCTGCAAATCGAATCACCTCATAAGTGTATTTCTTCATTCTGTCCTCTTCTGTTGTGTTGGTGAAGCCTTTGAATTCATGACAGGGCTGAATGAGATCTATAGGACCAGTTTCGGTAACATCTAGCGTGGTGTTTTCTCTGTACCTGTGAGCTGTATTAAATCTGTTAAATGGGTAAGGCTTCATGCTACAAGACAAACTCGCCATGTCATTCTGCTGTTGAGTCTTTTGTTTCAGAAGATCTACGTTGTGAACAATCAGTTTTATTGCATTCATTGACAGGCTTAGTTGCCTGAAATCAGTCGCCTCCAAGAGGAGAAGAGTAGCCCCATTTATTCTCTCATTATACAAAAGGTCTGCATCTTCTCTGTCCACATTTATCTCAAGCATCCAAGCTCTCACATGGTATTTATTCCAGTCTTTGATGTCTTCTGGATGTTTAGATGAAACAGCTGTCTTGCCTTCATTTTTCTGAAAGAAAATTGATATCTAAATTTATGTGGCATTGAAACTTGATGCCTGCATTTTAAGGATTTACTATGTTATGGGGCATTAAGATGATTAGCATCACATTCAAAAATGGCCTTTCTAGTGCTACTTACCCCAGAATGACTTGAGGTGTCCATAAAGAAGCCAAAGACTCTTCTGAGCTGGTGCTTATGATAAGATAATTAAACATGCATCAAATCAATCATATCAAGTAAATCACAGTTTGTATATATATATATATATATATATATATATATATATATATATATATATATATATACATACATATATATATATATATATATATATATATATATATATATAATATATATATATATATATATATATATATATATATATATATATATACACACACATATACATATACATATACTTTACAAATTACGTGTCTACTTTAAAAAAAAAAAAAAAAAAAATATATATATATATATATATATATACACACACACACATATACATATATATATATATATATATATATATATATATATATATATATATATGTATATGTGTGTGTGTGTATATATATATATATATATATATATATATATATATATATATATATATATATTTTTATTTTTTTTTTTTTTTTAATTAGACACGTAATTTGTAAAGTTTTATGTCTTCATAAAGTTTTATGTTGTATTCATATTGTGTGTTATCTCCAGAATAAATAAAAAAAGAAAAAAGCTTGTGGCATCAACAGAGCTGTGAAGGGAGCGCTCTTTTGCGGTCTCACATTCACATGCAGGCATCTAAACGTGCACAAACACACCGTTTATCTTGACAAAAACTTTCAAAAACCTTTATTGGCTGCTGTGTCTTTAATATGGTGTAAAGATTATGATGTGTCATTGAAACATCAAGGAGGACGCAGCAAAGAAAAGTCACTTATAAATTAAAACTTTATTATTTTATCCAACAGCCTTACATTTAAAAGGGAAGCATAATGGCGATCATACGCAAAAAGACCCCAGCCTATAAGGCTAGATGTTTTCTTTCCCTCATTTGTTTATTTATTTGGCGCATGTACTTGAGCTTTGCAACAAGCGCTTTGGAGTGTTTTATGTCAACGTCTGAGTAGATTTATACACTGGGGATAGGGAGCTACTTAATAACTTTCTTTAAAATACAGACTGCACTTGTTACAAGACAACATACATTTACCTGCAATACTGAAGCTCAAGAACTTCCTGTGTTGAACAAATTGTTGTTTGTGCCTAGAGGAGCAGAATTCACAAAGATCATGTAAATAATAAATTTACATTTCATTTAAATCAACACTGCCTGCATTCAAATGAATGGGCGTGTTTGAATGCTGCCTTTGTCTCTATTACACACCTGTCTACACCACATCTTGACCAATTTTAGTGTTACTGTAGAAGCAAGTTTTCTTTATAGTTGCTTTAAATGAAGTGCTTCAAAAATTTACCAGCATAATAGCTCAGTGAGCAGACATAAGACTGTTCTTGTTCCTGTTTTTGCATTAGAAATGAGTAGCAGTGATAGATTGAGGAAACTTGTTGCCCTTTATAAATAAAATACCAATCGGCACTGCAGGCTTTTAAAATTTTCATTAAAATCTGAAGTACTGGGTAATGTGTGATTATAAGTAATCTGGCTCATGTAGTCATATTAAAAAAAAGTAATTAAATAATTTTAGTTAGATTGTAGTGTTCTTTAAATTCATAATTATAATTTAAAAATTATAAAATTAATTTAATTATAAATTTAAAATAATAAAAGTATTTAAAATAAATCATAATCTGTTAACTGCCGCATTTCTTTTTGTGTATGACATACCTAAAATATTCACAATTACCGTAAGTTATTTTAAACGTGTTAAGTCATCCATCTTTGATGTTTCATTCTAGAAATTCTACTTTGCGCCATATAGTTAATCCTTTATATTCATAATTTAAAATGACCATGGAAATGTCCTAGGGGTATAAAGACCATGTCATTGCTATTTTCATATTTTTGTTTTCTTAATGTAAAGTTATCTTCCCTAGATTGTCTATCTGCCCACTGTTTAGATCTTAAATAACCCAATCATAAAATCACTTACAAATCTAGCATATGAGATATCATCGTTATGTTCAGCTCTTTTGTGGAATAGTTACTGTGATCTTACCTCACTCAGAGACACATTAGGAAAGCTCCCTCTTGTAGTGGTGATAACAGCAGTGCAGTGATGCACTGATCTGAATTATCCACAAACATATTTCATCCTGTTGCCTGACTCCACCCTCTGTTGCCTCCACCTGAATATGTGTACTAGGAAGTGGACTCCGCACTGCCCCATGTATGATGTTAGTAGTTAGTAGACTAAAATAATTTGTAATATTTGCTCCTGTACCCTGTTTTAAAGTGGTAATTCACCTACAGATTAATTTTTACTCCTCCTCAAGTGGTACCAAACTTATTTGAGTTTCTTTCTTCTGTTGAACACAAAAGAAGATATTTTGATGAAAGCTGGAAACCTGTTACCATTGACTTCCACAGTATTTGTTTTTCCTACTATGTAAGTCAGTGGTTGTAGTTTTTTTAACTTTAAAAACTTTTTTTAAACTTTTTTTTTTTTACATTTTCTTCAACAGAAGAAAGAAACTCAAAGGTTTAAAAGTGAGTAAATTAAAGATTTGAGGTGAACTATTGCTTGGTGTAAGTCAACACATATTTCGGGTACTTCGGGTACTCAATGCTAAGTAGAGGTATGACTTAAACTTTTTGTCATTGATAACCTTATGTTTTGTAATAGAGAAAAAAAAAAAGTAGAATGACCTCTCTCCAGTCCTGAAATGTTTTATATACTGCACATAAATGTTTTTGTTTTGATGAAAGATTTTGTATTACTAAGATTTGTAGTTGATCTGAATTACTTTACTTTACTTACTCAACTCTGGGAGTAAGAAATGATTTTATGTAAATATATATATATATATATATATATATATATATATATATATATATATATATATATATATATATATATATATATATACACACACATACATACATACATACATGCATACATACATACATACATATATATGCATACATACATACATACATACATACATATATATATACTTACATACATACATACATACATACACACAGACACACACACACACACACACACACACACACACACACACACACACACACACACACACACACACACACACACACACACACACACACACACACACACACACACACACAGGGCGGGGGGCTAATAATTCTGACTTGTGTGTGTGTGTATATATATAAAGTTGAAAGTGAAGTCAGAATTATTAGCCACCTTGAATTATTTGCCCCCCTGTTTATTCTCTCCCCCAACCCCCCCATCCCCACCCCACCACCATTTTCTGTTTAATAGAGATTTTTTCAACACATTTCTAAACATAATAGTTTTAATAACTCATTTCTAATAATAGATTTATTTGATCTTTTAGCTTAAGGTGACATTTAAAGGCTTAACTTGGTTAATTAGGTTAACTAGGCAGGTTAGGGTAATAAGGCAAGTTATTGTACAACGATGGTTTGTTCCATAGACTATTGAAAAAAAAAAGCTAAAATTGGCTAATAATTTTGACATTAAAATTATTTTTAAAAAAAGTTTTCAACTGCTTTTATTCTAGCTGAAATAAAACAAATAAGACTTTCTCCAGACGAAAAAAATATTATCAGACATACTGTGAAAATGTCCTTGCTCTGTTAAACGTCATTTAGGAAATATAAAAAAAATAAAAATAAAATTCAAAGGAGAGCTAATAATTCTGACTTCAACTATATATATTTATATATCCCAGAGATGGGTTGCGGCTGGAAGGGCATCCGCTGCGTAAAAACTTGCTGGATAAGTTGGCGGTTCGTTCCGCTGTGGCGACCCCGGATTAATAAAGCGACTAAGCCGACAAGAAAATGAATGAATGAATATATATATTTTTTTTTATTTTTTTTTTTATTATATATATATATATGATTATGAAATGCAATTGTATATCAGACACATACCTGGCATGTCTAGATGCAGAAGAATGAGTGTCAGTCAGAAAAAAAACTGATAAGAAATATATTTATTCGGTAACCTTTAACTTAAATACATTATGTCTTTCAACCACAAGGGCATAGATATATTCTGCTTGTTAACAGGGATTTATGACTTTTTTTGTTACACATATTACAGAAAAACAATGTACAGAAGTAAATAGAAAAAACAAGGGCAAAATGTTGCTTAAACATTATTCCCGAACAAATGGATAAACAGCAAAATACCAGTACCTCTTCTATTCATTACATATCCAAAGACCAAAAACACTGCCAAACAACTCAAAATACATGTAAAACACTTGTAAAAACCCAAACAAACAGTAGAAAACCCAGTTTAAGTGAAGTACAGCACAAAAGTCTCTCTTGAATTCAATGTTTTACTGGCAGTGACCAGTGTCTTAGTCACATCTCATGCAAATGCTAATATTGACCTTATTCTGCAATGCAGAAGTGCGCTTGTTTCGGTGATCGGTTTAGAACTTCCGACAAACAAGTGTGTTCATGACAATACAAAAAACTAAAAGTTATGCAATTACAAAATATCAGTTTGCAACATCAAGCTGCATAACAAGGTGTTTTTACAATTAAAACTTATGGAAGTGAATGAGACCATTAGTCTCAAGCCAATAGGGTTCCAAAGGCTCATCCTGCTCATATGGGAAGCATAAGGTTCACATCAAATCTGACATTTCTGCTAAAACAAAGCTTGCAAGCTTGCAATGTCAGTGATTAAACATTGCTTTATATTGGTATGTACAAGATATAAAAACGAGGCAAACTAAAATAACATGTCAAAACAATTAGAGACCTTTCAGTCCATGAGTCCCTTTGAGTTTTAATTGTATTAATGGAAATTAAGAAAGTTTAGTCTTTGTAGATATATTTGTAGATCTGTAGATCATTCTGTTGATTCTTATGAATTACAATATGTCAAGTGCCACTGGTCCATTCATTGAGAATCCAATGAAGAATGTCACACGGGCTCCAGATCCTTTGCGTAACTGAGTTACAAACATTGGATCAACATAAACCTTCACATCGGCAACCCAGATCAAATTGTTGCGAATTTCACCTGAAATTCTTTGAAGCTTCTTACTGTTTCTTACTGTCTTCCATATTTTTTCATTGTCCCACTGAGTTAAGATGTCCTCCCCTGGTCCTAAACAGCGGTTAATATCCCTATAGGAAAGTAGTCCACCATAACCTCTATCCTTTCCTAAGTAAAAGTGGACCGCTGCTCTCTTTCCATTAGATAGAGGTTTCAGCTCCTTTGAATATGATGCCTTCATTTGTGAGACAAATGTTGGCAAGTCACGGTGGGCTTCTTGCCATAATAACACAATTGAGATGTAGTACAATGGCAGAATCTCACTGAATGATCTTGGCCAAGTGATTAAATTCAGGAGCAATTTACGAAGGTCTTGGTAGGGCATGATGTACTGAGATTTAGGTTTGATGTTGGCTAGAATTACATTGGCATAAATAAAGTTGATAGTATCCATTACTTCTCTGTCCTCTGTTTTGGGATCCAGAAAGAAACGATACTGCTGGATGATCTCTTCAAGAGTTGATGAAGAATTTTCCTCATACAAGTATTCCAGAAGGCCAGTATATGTATCACCCCTGTTCTTCTCCAGACATTCATGAATCTGAGCTATTTTATTTGGTCGGTTCATAAACTCTTTGTTACGTAGCTCACTCCAATTGATTTTACAGAAGACTTCAGTATACTGTTGAAAATATTTGCAAACCTTGTGCTTGATTGCCTCTTTTTGTTTGTCTTTCCCGGCAAAAAAGGGAACCAAGTTGACAAAAAAGGTCTCAAGAAAAACAAAATCTTGCTTCATCATTGCTTTATGTTGAGTTAGAAAGTCGACATGCCTCCCCAGTACTTGGTAATATGGCTCACTCTCTGCATCAGTCGACTGTTTTGTGTTTGATCCCGCTAGCTCTGACTGTGATTTATACGGTGGTGTCTTTTGCAGGATTTCTATGACTGTAGCTGCAACTTGAAGTTCACAGAAATGGCCAGCAGTGTTGTAGGTAGTATAATCCTTTTGTCTTTGCAGTCGAGTAATGGCTTCTTTGTTTGCTGTTTGTTGTGTTTCTTTGCAAGCTTCTGTTGCCGTCTTAGCCAATGTAAGATATCTATCAAGACTGTTTGGGCTGATGGGATCATCTTTATCTTCGCGAAAAGCACATTTCAGCTCATTCACATATACCTGTGATACTGTATCACACATGTATGAGTTCTCCCCTGAAAGGTCTTTGGCTTTCTTTGCCCAATCCTTGGCCATACTAAAGTCTTGTTTCTTAATGTAATAGTACCTGGCGAGAAGCTGGGGTATTGCTACATCTTTTCTATAGCACTTTACTGCATTGAGAAGAACAGTTTCTTCCATCCCTGGTGTCTCTTTCATTATATCTTGGATAAGTGGAGAAAAAAGGGAGTCTTCAGCCTCAACTGAATTCTGCCTCCTCACCAACATGCTGTGAACATCCTGCATTAATTTTTGTTTTCCCAGAGTGTACTCGTAAAATAACTCTGTTGTAAGCAGAATGTTAGTGATTTCTGCCTTCGTCACTCCATGAGAAGCTGAAAGCTCCTTCAAGCAGTGTTGAGCTATACTTGAGTGAATCACCCGCACGCCCTCAAAGGAAATTTTATAATCAACCGGGCATTTTTTCAAAAGAGTGGAAAACTTCTTGAACCCATTTTCCACATTGCAGGATGTAGAGTCTGCTTTCGTTTCCAAACCAAGGAACTCTTCACATGTAGAGACTGACAGCACTGCATTCTTGCAGTAGACATGCAAGAGGACAAGAACTGCAAAAAGCTGAGCATGCTTGTGTTGGAGATTGAATCCAATGAGGGTGCTTTTTACAACACCCTGTATATACGTGGAAGAATAGTTGGACTTTAGAATCATGAATCCATAAAACGTTTTAGTGTTTCTGTTGGTCTTCTCAATCTCCTTTAGCTTTTCTTCAAACAGTTTCTGTTCCTTTTCAGATAAATTGTTTTCAATGAAAACTGTATCATCAGTTTGTTCGAAGGATTCAACTCTCATGCAGTTGACAATAACCACTTGAGGAGACTTTGAATAAATTTTTTGCCTCTGACATTCCTCCTCAATTTGAAGTTGGAATTTTTTGACATCAGATATATCTTGGAAGTCATCGATCATGAGCAAAACTGGAAGTCGTTTGGGTTCCTCATCTTTCTTATATGTTAGTAGCTGCACTACCTGTTCTGCTGCCGCAGTGTAATCATTTGTTGAGTCCTGCAACACAGCACAACGAAATTTATTCTTGAGTGTCCAGAGAACATGCATGGCCAGTGTAGTGGCACCACAGCCTGGAAGATGGAAGATGTTGAAAAATGCACAAGATCTTTCTAAATTGCATATATCTGGAATAATAGTGTTGATAATGTAGTCAAACTTGTCTCGTTTGATGAACGGCATTGAGCCGGGCTGTTCTGAGAAGTAGAAGTTCCACCAAGACACTTTCCCTCCCTTATAAAAGATTTCTTCATGATGTTGTTTGTCCTCATTTCCTCCTTCACACTGGTTCAAACAAAGAATACTCAGCATATCAAATGAGTCCTCATGTTCCAGCAAAACCTTACTAACACTAAAACCAGGCAGAAACCGTTTTGATTTGCGGTTCTCTGACCACAAACTAAGGATCGTGCCATTGACCTCAGCAAAACTAAGTTCATAAATGCATCTCCTAGAGATGTCAACTCTATAGCGGCCCTGAATGAGATCCTTCCAGTAGGTGTATGATGTTGCATTGTCACTGATGCATAAGATTTGGTTTCTTCCTTTAAGCTCCTGTAAAAACATATTGAAGGTCTCAAGCAAAGGGCCATTGGCATCACTTTCCTGATTTAATAGCAAGAATATGACAAGAAACTTTTTATGATGCAGCACATCTTTTCGGCACAGGAAAGAAACAACATCACGCACAGAGGATCCTTTTTCAGTCAACCAGTTATCAGCATCAGAGGGGCTTTCATTTTTAATTCCTCCATTACAAAAAACCCAACTTGTATTCTTGGTAAGTTTTAGCTTGTCTGCTATGTCCTCAACTACTCCTGTGAGTTTATACTCAGTTGGTAAATGATGATTTATTTTTTTCTTTTCAAATAATGTATTCAAGCCATGTTCAGCAGATTCTGGATCAAAATCCAAAACAGCCAGTAGGTCCATGTAAAGAAGGAAACTGAAGTTTTCCAGCTGAACTGGATGAGACTTGTTGGCCACCACAATGTACGATTCAAAGTGTGACCTGTCCAAAGATTGTGTCCCTCCTGTTATCATCTCACAGAGTTTAGAGCCTTGGACACTGGTTTTGACAACGGAAAGATGCTTTTCTTCAGCTTCCTTCCTTAGCTGGGATAAATGTTCCATGTTAGCAAGATATTTCTCATACTCCTTTGAGGAATCAGATGTTATGATATTCTTACTGCTGCTGCCATCTCTTATAAAGAAAGACTTGCTTTCATTTTTTTTCTTGCCTGTTGCTTTGGGCTCAGGCATCTTGTTTTTATTTTTGAGTTCTTGTTCCTCTTGGCTTTTTTCGACTTCATATGTGTTGAAATAAAGGTCTTGACAGACATTATAGGATGGCTCTATATCCACTTCAATAACACTTTTTCCAGAGGACATCATGTCAGCTCTGAGAACTTCAACAAATCGAGGAGGTTTAATGCACATCTTTGCTACCTGAACATTCTTTTCCAATTTAAAATGTTTTTCAATTGCATGTTTCCGTTGATTATCAAACTCATCTGTTTTTGGGATGTCAACTCCAAGAATTTGTCCGTGTGGATCGTCTGAAACTCCAAAGTGAATGGTGCCATTTGTGCGGCTGTTCATACAAGCTGCTGCAAATCGAATGAGTTCAAAAGTGTATTTTTGCCTTCTGTGCTTTTCTGTTGTGTTGGTGAAGCCTTTGAATTCATGACAGGGTTGAATAAGGTCTTTAGTACCAGTTTCAGTTACATCTAGAGTAGTGTTTTCTCTGTACCTGTGAGCTTCATTAAATCTATTAAAAGGGTAAGGCTTCAAGCTACTAGTATGAGTGACCACATTATTCTGCTGTTGAGTCTTTAGTTTCAGAAGACCTTTATTGTGAACAATCAGTATTATTGCATTCATTGACAGGCCTAGTTCCCTGAGATTAGGCTCCTTCAAAAGCAGAAGACAAGCTCCATTAATTTTCTGATTGTAAACAATATTTGCTTCTTCCTTGTCCACTTTTATCTCAATCATCCACTGTCTCACATGATCTGGAGCCCAATCTCTGATATCCACCGGAAGTTCAGATGAACCAGCAATCTCCTCATTATTCTGAAAGGATTAGTAAAACAAGCATATTTTAAATAGCTTTTTGTTTGTGTACATATGCTAATTCATTAAACATACTGATATTAAGTTTCCACAATGCTACATTGAATATTTTAAACTGATCATTTTAGGAAAAGACTAATGGTCATTAATAGTTTAGTGGACAGAAATAATAATGCACTCGTTATGCTATGTAATGACTAAACATGATGAACATAAAAAATCTTAATGCTACTCACTTCTAATTGCCTTGTCGTGTCCATTCTGGAATCAAGTGCCCTTTGGGTAAAAACATTTAAATACGTTATGTAAACAATATGTAATAATATAACACACAGTATATGGGAGACAAGAGATGGTTGTAATAAGGCCAAGTTGAACAACTAAAAATGAAGTAGAAATATATGTGATACAACACATATTTAATGGTATGTTAACCGAATTCCCTATGCAAATAAAGTGGTGTGAAAAAGTGTTTGCCCCTTACTGATTTATTATAATTTTGGATGTTTCACATACCTTAATGTTTCAGATTATAAAACTATTTTAAATATTAGTTAAAGATAATGCAAGTAAACTCTTCATACGGTTTTTAAATGAAGGTTTTTATTATTAAGGGAAAACAAAATACAAAACTACACAGCCCTGTGTGAAAAAAGTGTTTGCCCCCTAAAAGGGAGGATTTTTGGCCCTCTCATCTATGCAGAATTATTGTAATTTAGACACAATGGAGGGTTTTCGAGCATGAACCAAGATTTTAGCGTCATACCACAGCATCTCAATTGGATTCAGGTCAGGACTTTGACTAGGCCAATTCAGTCTTTATTTTGTTTTTGTATTTAGCCGGCAGGTAGTTCTCTGCAACTCTCACATGGTCGCCCACTGAAGCTAAGTAGGGCTGCGCCCGTTCGGTACCTGGATGCAAGACCACATGGGAAAGCTAGGTTGCTGCCGGAAGTGGTGTTAGTGAGGCCAGCAGGGGGCACTCAATCTGCGATCTTGCGATCTGTGTGGGTCCTAACGCCCCAGTATAGTGAGTGTCATCTTTCGGATGAGATGTTAAACCGAGGTCCTGACTTTCTGTGTTCATGAAAAATCCCAGGATGTCCTTGGAAAAAGAGTAGGGGTTTAACCCCGGCATCCTAGACAAATTTGCCCACTGGCCTCTGTCCATCATGGCTTCCTAACATCCCCATATCATAATTGACTTCATCACTCTGTCTCCTCTCCACCAATCAGTTGGGGTGTGGTGTGCGGTCTCGTGCAATATGGCTGCCGTTGCATCATCCAGGATGCTGCACACTGGTGGTGGATGAGGAGGTCTCATGTTATTTTTTACACCACATATAATGAGACTTATGCTGCGTTCACACCAAATCCATGTTTGCCCTTCAGCTATGAAGCTAGAGTCACTGGGCAGACAGAAGCCCTGCCCATCATGCGAATCCGCGTCTGTTCTGAAGTGAATTTGACATGCGAATGAAGCGGGATTTGACGCGCGAATGAAGCGGGGTTTGACACGCGAATGAAGCAAGTAACCTCAAATGTACACGCAGCTATTTATGCGCGAATATCGCGATTTATCCGCGCGTTCCACGTCTGGTGTGAACACAGCATTACACATTTCAAAAAGTTACATTTTGTTTGTCAGTCCACAGAGTATTTTACCCAAAGTCTTCAGGATCATCAAAATATTTTTAGACAAAATGAAGACAAGCCTTTGTTCTTTTTGCTCAGCAGTGGTTTTCATCTTGGAACTTCATTTGCCCAGTCTCTGTCTTATGGTGAAGTCATGAACACTCACCTTAACTGAGGCAAGTGAGGCTTGCAGTTCTTTGGATGTTGTTTTAACAGGATGTTGTTTAACAAACAACATATGTTTTAACACATTTTCACATAGGGCTATGTAGTTTTGTATTTTGTTTTGCCTTCATAAAAATGATGTGTTCACGTGTGTTATCTTTGACATATTTAATTTGTTTGATGATCTGAATCATTAAAGTGTGACAAATGTGCAAAAAAAAATAATTGTAGAAATTTGCATTTCCCACTACTGTAGATATGTGTTAAAAAGTGTTTTAACCACCCTGGTCTGCCCTAGATCATGCCTAATTATGAATATTGACAAAGAACTGAATAAATGCTAATTAGACTTACCACATCAAGGGGCAGATTTCATGAGTAGTTTATGTAGCAACTAGGACTTGTGGTCCTTTCTGGTAAAAACCAGGCATCGCAGCTGTCACACTGGAAAGAAACAAATTCAAACACATTAAACAAAAAAAGGGGGGAATAAATAAAACTTGTGTAACTATATATTATATTGACTGAGTATATATTTTCTTTTTATATATGATATTATAATATATTTAATCATTTATTAGAGGCTTTTATCCATGCAATGACAATACACATAAATAAATCAAAAGAATATGACAAATGCCAATTACTCTGTCAATACACAGAGTATTTTAACATAAATAAGTACAGAAAACAGAAAATAAAAAGTGTAATGTAAAAAAAGATGCATCATAATCAATTAATTGAAAATACATAGACACAAGAAGAAATCAACCAACAAAACCACAAAAATATCAAAGTGCTATGATTACAGATACATAGTACATAGCACAAGGAGTACGTTTTTAGTTTGTTTATTTTTGCCTATGCGTAAAGTAGGCTGATTAGAAAATAGAGAAAGTGGCAGTGCTGATGAAAAAAAGCAGCTTTCAGCAGTTTCTAAAAAAAAATGCTGAAGACATTTCATTCCACCAGCGGGGAAACATCATAGTGAAACAAACTTTCTAAACGACATGGTGATTTAGGAGATAGCACTGTTGCCTCACAGCAAGAAGGTTGCTGGTTCAAGTCACGGCTGACAAATATAATCTTAATCACTAAAACAAAGTGCCCATAATTAATAATGATTTAAGCTCAGATGCTGATTTTTTTCGCGTTCTCCCAACGTATAATTAATGTCAACATACCCATTCTTTAACAGTCAGCAACATCTGAGTTTCAAATTAAGTGAAGTGAGTCTTGTCAAGTAAGGTTTTTACCCATACTCGGAATTTAAACTAAACTAAATTTAAATAAATAAACAATTGTAAAATTTATTAGATACAAGCATAATTTATTACAATGTCACATGGTTCAAAAACACATGTGTCTATTTTATTTTACTCCATTGATTATGGAAGGTCATTTATGGAACAAAATCAATGCCAAAAGTCTTGAATTTAAAAGCTTGTTGAATAGCACAAACTGAACAAAAATAATACAACGTATTAACAAGTTCTTGCATTTTAATGACTTGAATTCCAGGGTTTGTTTTTTTACGTCCTGAAATTTAACATAGCTGTTTATTTAAGCTGTGAATATTTTAATGAAAAATATTTCAAACACGTTTTCATACTTAAAAATTCAACAATTCATATTCAATTTCCAGATTTCACTTACAAAATATTCAACACCCTTTAAAAATACAATGTATAATATTCAAAAGGTAATTTTCAGTTCACTTTATTTCAGTTCAAATATTCGCTTCCATAAATTCAGTGGCTCAAATTCAACTGTTAAAATTCAACATTACTTCTGGGAACTGCAGGAAAAGCAATAGATTGCAGATTGAAGATCTCCAGCTGCTCTAGCTTTCACCAGCAGGTGGAGATGGAATAATGTAAGATTTTTAACCCAGTAAACAGGCGAGGAAAAAGCTAATAAAGGCACAAAAGTAGTATTTAATATTAATATCAATGCCTTGGACATTATAAATGATAAAGTATGAGTAAAATGAGTAAATGAGGTTTTAGTTATCTATTTTTGCCCTTATGTAACGGAAGATAGCTGGTGATCACTTAAACCTCACTCCTTACACATTCTCTATCTTTATTAACTCTTTCTTCCATAGACGTAGAACTATAGCCTATAGTTCATCAACAACACAACTCAGGAGCAAACTAGTTTACTCTGCAGGTTTATATTAGATATCTCACTCACTCACTCTAACAAAAAATGTATGTATAAGAAATATATATATATATATATATATATATATATATATATATATATATGTATATATATACATATATATATATGTATATATGTAAATAGTGTGGGAATAAATAACATAATACTTTAAATAATAGAATACTTTCCAGTTGCTTTGAAATAACCACGTAGACAAGACTTTGAAAAAAACTATTTTATTGGATAACTTTATCCTAACAGAAACACATTTAGCAGTAAAATAACAATGAAAATGTAAATTCCTTATTGACATGGTACACTGGCCTTTAATGAAGAAAAAAGACAACATAATAAATAAGAATGTAGATAAATCGATTGATGAGTAAATGAAATAGGAACAACAAACAATGTAACTGACGTAAAATGTGGAACTGGCAATGTACAGACTCCAAGTCAAATTAGGCATTTCCAAGTTTTAAGTTTGGTCCTGAAGAGTTAAATTTCAACCTTGTTTCTACAGTGCGGTAAAATTCAGTACATTACATTCCGGTAGTCATTTCTGTTTCCACTGTCAGAAGTACCAATATACCAAACTGTACCGTACCACTTTTAGAGTCCCTTTTATACTGTAAGGGTAACTACCACAACAGTACAGTACTAAATGTGGAGATAGACTTGCTGCTGAAAGCCAATTGGTTTACAGAGAATTGTCACTTGAAAAATTTCACTGTAATAATAAAATAAAACTATGCGCAGCAATGAATTATCGTCGACCCAAGCTAATCATCTTATAACAAACAGCAACATGCCAAGAAAAAACAAACAGGATCTTCTGTATTGCTGCTTTTCCACTATCATGCCAAATTGTTCCGAGAACAGTAAGATACAGTTACCGTTGTGTTTCCACATGAGCCTGGAATGGCGAGCATGATTATAAACTGCAATATCACATCTGAAACACTAGATGGCATTGGGGTTTCTATGTTCCTCTATGTCAAGTTTCTTTGCAGGTGTTTTGTTTATGCAGGAAATACCTGTAATGCTACCTTAATGTACAAGTAGCTAAAACTCACTCATTTAGAGGCGGGAACCAACGGATGTTCAACAAATTTAATCATAAGGTAAACAAAAATCTATACGGAGCTCCTCCACAGAATTTGACGCTCACTCCAACAGGTTGCTCCTCTCCTAAACTTCTCGGCCACACCCACACTTGTCAAATTTAACAAGTGACCAATCACAGAGCTTGCGCTGTGCATCATTGCGATGGGTAGTTAAATTTTTTTTGAGAGCTAGGTGCACATTAGCGTCAACATCTTTCATGGCAAAGTATATGCGACTGGGCAAAGGCTGCACTTAACCATCATGTGCACTTGACACAAAAGTATAATTCAGTCTTTAAATTCAATCCGACCATGGTTAATTGAGCACTTGAGTGCATGATGTCGCCATTGTGTTGCCTGGCTGTCAGTTTCTCCATATCTGGATAGGCAGAAGAAAGCTATTTATTTGTTTCTTATTGAACGAAGCAAATACCAGAAAAAAAGGAGTCACAAAACACAGAAATGTAAGACCATCGACCATATTACTTATTTACATTACATTAAAGTTACCAAGGCAGTGACTGGCACATTTGTATTACATTTCAGAAAGCGTCATTTGATCAGCATCAGAGTGGAAAATAAAACTGTTTCTGTGTTAACTGGCCTGATCGGCATGGAATGAAATAGTTACGCAAAGAGAAACATTTGGCCTGATAGTGGAAAAGTGGCTTATGTCCTCTAATGTTGTTTATAGGTCTGTTCACCTGTTACATCTGAATATGTAGAAAGTATTAGGGGCGTAACATTTTCTGTTTATTTACATGCGCTTGTCACACATCTGAATTTATGAACTTGATATGTAAACAGCTTCTTTAAGAGAGAATAACACAACTTTCTATCATACATCACAACTACCAAGTAAGTTTAATATTGGCAGTGAAAATGCAAGCCTGATCAGACTGACCAATTCAAACTGTGCTGTACTGAAGTGCTCAGTTAAATCAAGGCTCTTTTGAACAATAGTTTTCTCTTAATTGTTTCTCTGTTCATCAGTCAGCTCAGTCAGTTCAAGAACCTTATGACTCAAAGTCAATGTCAAGTGCGACTGGTCCATTCATTGAGAATCCGATGAAGCAATTCACTCTTGTACCAGATTCTTTACATAACTGGCTTCTGAACATCGGTGTCACCGACTCTGTCCCAGTCTTTCCGCTTGCTGGCCAGCAGAGGCTGCCATCCCCGGACTTCTAGCATTACAATATCCACATAGACTGATTGTGCACACACCTGATTTGAATCCCGGTAATGACCCATGCTCCCTATTTAAGCCACACTCAAACCACAGTGCAGTGCGAAGTCTTGTTCAGCCACGGCCAACATTTCTGAGCGTTATTCCCTGCCTGATCTTCTGTGCATTACCCCGGACTGTTTCTGACTCTGAGTTGCCTTCTGCCTGCCCTCGACCCTCGCTTGTTACACGGACTCTGAACCACGCTGCCTGCCCTCGACCCACGCTTGTCATAAGGACTCTGAACCATGCCGCCTGCCAATGATCTATGCCTGGTAAATCATTCTGTGTCTGTCAGCCGCCAGCCTCACGATCTTTATTGATTGCTGTTGAAGTGAGTTCGCACTTTAGTGCGTGTTGGATGTTTATGTTTAAACTGTATCTAATAAATACTGCAAAATGGATCCCTCCGTGTCAGTCTCCACGTTACAGAAGACTTCGCCTAACATGGATCCCGCAGCCATGCAGGTCTTGTCCCACGAAGTCACAGCTCAAGCTCAGGTATTAACAACACATCAGCAACAGTTGACTCATTTAACCCAGCTCACTGATAAATTGGTAAAATCACTGCAAAACCTGCAAGCTACTTCCACAGCGCAACTCACTGCCAATTATTCTCCAAGTCAACACTCTGTTACACAGACCCAGACTGTTTCCGGTGTTCGTTTGGCATTCCCTGAAAAATTCTCAGGTAACCCAGCTAAGTGCAAAGGCTTTTTACTCCAGTGCAAACTGTTTATCGCTCAACAGCCCCATCTGTTTAAGGATGAAAATAGTAAAATTGCTTTTGTGTGTTTCCTGCTCACAGGAAAAGCATTAGACTGGGCTACTGCAGTTTGGCCAGACAACACCTCGATTTTTCCCTCATATAATGACTTTCTCAAACGTTTTTGCACTGTGTTCGACCATCCTGAAGAAGGTCGTAATGCTGGTGAGGAGCTTTTGTGTGTTCAACAGAGAAATCAACCTGCAGCCGAATTCGCTCTACATTTCCGCACACTGGCTGCGCAAACTGGCTGGGCTGATGATCCTCTAAGGACTCTATACAGGAAAGCTCTAAACCCCGAACTGCAAACGGAGATGGCATGCTGCGATGATGGGAAATCATTGGACCAGCTCTCGATCAGGTTAGATAATTTACTTCGCACTCGAAAACCCCTATGTTCTGTCACTCCTTGTCCTGTATCCCCTGAGAGTCCTACTGAACCCATGCAACTGGGCAGAGCCCGACTAACCCCTGAGGAACGTGAACGAAGACTGAGAAACCACCTGTGCCTATATTGCGGTCTTTTGGGTCATACGAAGATCCTGTGCCCCAATAAACCTCCACCCAAGACCTTGCCGGTTAGTGCAACCACCGTTTTCACGACTTCCAATATCATTCTGAGTGTACCCGTTTATCTAAGATATGGTGAGGTTAAGATCCCGACTCTAGCCATGGTTGATTCAGGAGCCGCTGGCAACTTCATTGATCACACGTTTGCCACAATCCATTCCATTCCTCTAACCTCCTGTAATTCTTCCCTAGCCATCACTGCTATAGACGGGCGCCCCCTGGGGGAAGTTCACATAAAATTCCGAACTCTGCCAATCTCTCTTCAAACAGGCTCACTCCATGAAGAAGAACTCTCCTTCCTAGCGATTGACTCTCCTCGACACACCATTATCCTCGGGTTACCCTGGTTACAGTTTCATGACCCCCAAATTTCCTGGAAAACTGGTGAGATCATAAAATGGAGCAATAATTGCCTTAACCATTGTCTACAGTCTGTCCTCCCTGTTCAGATTAACACCATCATCTCCGGTTCTGAAGACCCTCAATTGAATCAAATCCCCGAAGTTTACCAAGATCTCATTAAAGCCTTTAACAAACAGAAAGCCACTAAGCTCCCGCCTCATCGTGAGTATGACTGTGCCATTGAGCTACTACCAGGTACAACCCCTTCTTGTGGCAGGATCTTTCCCCTTTCTCAACTGAGACTGAAGCCATGAATACTTATATCTCGGAGGAACTGGAGAAGGGCTTTATGCGACCATCCACTTCACCCGCTTCAGCTGGGTTTTTCTTTGTAAAGAAGAAGGACGGTAGCCTGCACCCTTGCATTGACTACAGAGGACTAAATGAAATTACTGTCAAATATCGCTATCCCTTACCATTAGTCCCAGCAGCCCTCGAACAACTACGCTCAGCACAATACTTTACGAAATTGGACCTCCGCAGTGCTTACAATCTCATTTGTATCCGACAGGGGGACGAATGGAAAACTGGGTTCTCTACTGTAAATGGCCACTATCAATACTTGGTTATGCCCTTCGGCCTAGCAAACAGTCCTTCCATGTTCCAAGCTTTCATAAATGAGATATTCAGAGACATGCTCAATCAGTGGGTCATTGTGTACATCGACGACATCCTTATCTGCTCCAATTCCTTACCTGAACATATTCAACATGTCAGAGCCGTTTTAAAACGCCTGATTCAGAACCAGTTGTACGCCAAAGCCTCCAAATGTGAGTTCCATCAGACATGTATATCATTTCTGGGTTATATCATCAGCCCTGAGGGCATTGCCATGGATCAGCAGAAGGTTGACTCTGTTACGCAGTGGCCCAAACCCGAGACCATCCGGCAATTACAACGTTTCCTGGAGTTTTCTAATTTTTATAGAAGGTTTATCAGAAACTTCTGTACAGTAGCCGCTCCCCTCACAGCCATGGTAAAAGCCAATAACGCTCGTCTGAAGTGGAATCCAGAAGCCATTCGATCATTCAACCAACTCAAGTCTCGCTTCTCAACCGCGCCCATCCTGTGTCATCCTGATCCCAACCATTCATTTGTGGTCGAAATTGATGCCTCCAACATGGGTATTGGAGCCATTCTATCCCAGAGGTCCCAGACAACCAACAAACTCCACCCCTGTGCTTTTTACTCTCGCAAACTCAATCCAGCTGAGAGAAACTATGACGTTGGCAATCGTGAGCTCCTAGCCATGAAAGCAGCATTGGAGGAGTGGAAACATTGGCTTGAGGGCGCCAAACACCCATTCACCGTCATTACAGACCACAAAAACCTTGAATATATCCGATCGTGCAAGAGATTAAACCCAAGACAGGCAAGGTGGGCTCTATTCTTTACTCGTTTTGACTTCAAGGTTACTTACATTCCCAGTTCAAAAAAAGTTGAGGCTGACGCTCTATCTCGCCTCTTTGAAGAAGCATTGGCTGAGGATGTCGAACCAATCCTAAAGGATTCCCTGATCTTAGCGCCCATCCAATGGGATATTGATACCGAGATCCTCCAAGCATCTGAACATACCCCCACTCCGCAGGCATGTCCCGAGAACAAAATCTTTGTCCCCCCATTGTTACGAGAGAAACTCATCACTGAAGTTCACAATAGCCCCAGTTCCGGTCATCCAATTAGCACAGCAACCATTCAACTTATCCAGAACCGTTACTGGTGGTCATCGATCAGTAAGGATGTGATCAAATTCATAAATAACTGTTCCACCTGTCAAATGGCTAAACATTACCCGTCACCTTCCCGCCGGCCTACTCCAACCTCTAGAAGTCCCACGTTGTCCCTGGTCACACATAGCCATCGATTTCATTACAGATCTGCCTCAATCCCAAGGAAACACCACCATACTCACTGTTGTTGACCGCTTCTCTAAGGCTTGCCGACTCATTGCCATACCTAAACTGCCCACAGCTTTAAAGACAGTCGAACTGCTATGCGAATTTGTCTTTCGCTTCTATGATCTACCTGAAGACATTGTATCAATGTCAATTGTATCCTTTTTTAGGACGGCGCTCCGACTGTGCGTTTTTGGATGCGGTGGTTTCCTGTCCTTGGATGATGGGCACGGGCACTGCGTTGCATGCCTGGGGGGTCCAGCATGTTAATGCGCTGCTCGCGGGCAGTTCATGTCGTCATTGCGATGCCATGACTGTTGCGCAGTAAAGATTGCGGCTAGCCTTTGCAAAAGGGCGAACCACCCCAGCTGCAGTGGGCACTCGGGCAGATCTGAGGGTTTCAGCGAGAAATAATCCGTCGCTTACGGGCCTGTGGACCTCCCGCTCCTCTAAGCGCTCCATCCAAGCTTCGGGCGGGGGAAGCGATCCGTTTAACAGATGGTAGCCCTTACGCCCGATGACACCGGAGACCAGACGTCCACCGCGGCATCGGAGGGTGGGCTTTCATTGTCCGATGACGATCAAGACTACGGATCCTGAAACGGACATGTTAGCCATGCTTTCCCGGGTTGCTTCGGCCGTGGGTTGGAGATGGTTTATGTGGCGATTCCTCAGGTTGAGTGTGTGATGGCGGTCAATCCGCGCGGCGCCTCTTCTTGGCGGGGTCCACCTTGTTCCCCATCCAAAGCCAGTAAGTTATCTGCCTCCCTCGGAGCTAGAGCTTACATAGCTGCGGGCCAGGCTGCTTCCGCCTTGCATGCGATAGCCACCTACCAGCGCTACCAAGTGCAGGCGCTGGCCGAGCTGCACGAGGGTGGGTCCAACCCAGGCTTACGAGCTCCGCACCGCCGCCGACTTAGCTCTTCGGACTACTGAGTCCGCTGCGTGTGCATTGGGGAGGACAATGTCCACATTAGTGATCCAGGAGCGCCTACCCCTGGCTGATATGCGCGAAGTCGACAAAGTCTGCTTTCTTGACTTCCCCATATCCCAAGCCATGTTCGGCGACACAGTCTGTAAATTCACCCAGGAATTCAAGGCGGTGAGAGAGCAGTTGATGGGTGATGTCTTATCGGCGGTCCATAGCCGCTCCGCCCGCCGTGCCATTCATACCTGCTCCTCGGCGAAGGCGCCCGCCTACGAGAGCTGCTCCGCCCCCGCACACGCCTCTTGTGAAGCAAGCACGTCGGGTACCTCGGAAGCAGGCAGCCCCCCCTGCCCAGAACGCCGCTAAGTCCGGCAACGGACCGTGAAGCGTCCCTGGGACAGGCCATCTGGAGTAGAGGGAACTTACTCTTTCCCCGCTGGAGGGCGGGCCCCATTTCCAATGGCACTTTTTACTGCCATGAAAACATCAATGAAAGAGCACTTTTTCCCTTCCCCGTATGTGACAGCACGAACCTTGCCAGTCCGGGACGCGCTGCCTTCCGGCTCGCAGGTTCTACGTGCTTCGCCAGTGGCTCACGAGTGCTGGGGGGACGGTCTCCTTTCCCTCAGCCCTCCAGCCCCCTTTCCGGAGTCAGGGTGCGGAGCCAGAGCAAATCGCTTTCCTTCAGCTCTTCTGCGGGACCCTCGCGTTTCCCGGATCAGCACACCCACTCCGCGCTGCCCCACCGCTGGTACGTCAGCGATTGTAGCGAGGGCTCTGCCTGCCTGGTTAGCGCGGGCCAGCCCCTCAGACTCGGTTACGCGATTCAGTTCGCGAAGCGGCCCCCCAAGTTCACGGGCGTATATCTCACCAGAGTCAACCCCCTGTCCGCCCCTGTCTTGCGAGAGGAGATTGCTGCCCTCCTGGCGAAGGGTGCAATCGAGCCAGTTCCTCCAGCCGAGATGGAGAGTGGGTTTTTCAGCCCATACTTCATCGTACCCAGAAAGAGCGGTGGGTCACGACCAATCCTTCTGCGCGTTTTGAACCACTGTCTGCACAGGCAGCCGTTCAGAATGCTCACGCAGAGGCGCATTCTCCAATGCGTTCGTCCTCGGGATTGGTTTGCAGCCATAGACCTGAAGGACGCATATTTCCATGTCTCCATTCTTCCACGCCACTGCCAGTTTCTGCGGTTTGCGTTCGAAGGTCGAGCATGGCAATACAAGGTCCTCCCCTTCGGGCTCTCGCTGTCTTCGCGGGTCTTAGCGCCCCTTCGGCTCGCGGGCATCCGCATACTCAATTATCTTAATGACTGGCTAATTTAAGCCCACTCGCGGGAGCAATAGATTATGCACAGGGACAAGGTGCTTCGGCATCTCCACCTACTGGGGCTTCAGGTCAACCGAGAAAAGAGCAAACTCGCCCCCGTGCGGAGGATCTCTTTTCTCGGGATAGAGCTGGACTCGGTCACCATGGCAGCGCGCCTCTCCGGAGAGCGCGCTTAGCTGATGCTGTACTGTCTGAGAGAGATCGACAGTAAAATCGTGGTCCCACTGAAACTATTTTAGAGGTTCCTGGGGCATATGGCATCCGCAGCCGCTTCATGCCGCTCGGATTACTCTATATGAGACCACTGCAGCACTGGCTTCACGATCGGGTCCCCAGACGCGCATGGCACGCACGCGCACACAGAGTCTCCGTTACTGCGCTGTGTCGCCACGCCCTCAGCCCTTGGAGCGACCCCTCATTCCTACAGGCTTGAGTGCCTCTAGGACAGGCGTCCAGTCTTGTTGTCATTCAACAGACGCTTCCAACACAGGCTGGGGGGCTGTGCGTTGCGGGCATGCGGCTGCGGACCTGTGGAAAGGTACCCAGTTGCATTGGCATATCGCTTGGAGCTGTTGGCAGTGTTCCTCGCTCTCCACAGTTTTTTTTCCGGTGCTGGAGCGGCAACATGTGCTGGTCAGGACGGACAGTACGGCGGCGGCGGCGTATATCAACCGTATGGGGGGTATGCGCTCTCGCCACATGTCTCAGCTCGCCCGCCGTCTGCTCCTCTGGAGTCATCTGCGGCTGATATCGCTGCACGACATTCATATTCAGGCAAGCTCAACCGTGCAGCCGATGCGCTCTCACGGCAGCCTTACGTCCTGGAGAATGGAGACTCCACCCCGAGTCAGTTCAACTGATATGGGCGCGATTCGGGGAAGCCCAGATCAATCTGTTGCTTCCCCCCGAGATCGCTCATTGCCAGTTGTTCTTTCCCTGTCCGAGTGCTCTCGGCACGGATGCACTGGCTAACAGCTGGCCTCGGGGCATGTGCAAATACGCATTTCCCCCAGTGAGCCTGCTCGCGCAGTTACTGTGCAAGGTCAGGGAGGACGAGGAACAGGTTGCTGGTTGCGCCCCTCTGGCTCAACCGGACCTGGATATCAGAGCTCTCCCTCAAGATAGCCCTCCCCTGGCAGTTCCCTTCGAGAGAGCACCTACTCTCTCAGGGACAGGGCACCATCTGGCACCCTCGCCGATCTTTGGAGGTCCTTAGACGCGAGGAAGACTTGGGTAACCTCCGATTGCGGTGGCTATTACCGTCACTCGGGCTAGAGCCCCCTCCCCGAGCGCGCCTATGCCCTGAAGTGGAGTCTATTCACTGAATGGTGCGTCTCTCGCAGAGAAGACCCCCGTAATTTGCCAGATCAGCGTTGTGCTTTCTTTACGCCGAGAGAAGCTGGAGAGCAGGCTGTCGCCCTCCACACTCAAGGTTACGTGGCTGCCATCTCCGCTCTCATGACGCGGTGGACACCGTGGGAACGCATAACCTCATCATCCGGTTCCTCAGGGGCGCTAAGCGAATTAATCCACCCCGCCCCCTCTCATGCCCTCTTAGGATCTCGCCCTCGCTACCCAAGCCGTGTCAGATCCCTTCGATCCTCGACTCAGTATCTTTCTGTCCCTGAAGACAGCTTTGCTGGTCGCGTTGATATCGATTAGAGGGTCAGGGACCCGGAGGCATTTTTCGGTCAGTGACTCGTGCCTGTAATTGGGCTGGCTTTCTCTCCCGTCCTGAGACCCCGCCCGTGATATGTGCCCAAGGTTCCTACCACTCCGTTTTAATAGTAGGTAGTGAGCCTGCAAGCGCTGCCCTCGGAGAAGGCAGACCCAGCCCTTTCTTTTTTTTGTCCAGTTCGCGTCTTGCATATTATCCGGACCGCACACAGAGTTTAGATCATCTGAGCAGCTCTTCGTCTGTTATGGCAGTCGGCAGCAGGGAAGTGCCGTACCGAAATAAGTTTTCCCACTGGATTGTGGATGGCATTCTCTCGCTTATCAGAGCCGAGGTGAGCCGCGTCCCCCGAGAGTGCGTGCGCACTCCACTTGGAGCTTCGCATCCTCTCGGGCGCGCGCACGCGGCGCCTCTCTAACAGATATTGTAGAGCTGCGGGCTGGGCGACACCCAACACATTTGCAAGGTTTTACAATCTGCAAGTGGAGCCGGTTTCCTCAAGGGTATTAGGTAACCCCTTGGTGATTGAGGAAACAACTCGGTAGGGTGTTGAAACACGCTTGCTGCGCCATTCTCCCTAACACGGAGGTACGTGGGCCTTTTCATCTGTCAGTAAAGTTCCCCGTCAGGTGAGGCCTGCAGATTCCTCCGTGGCCCCCAGCACTGACTCAGCGGAGGAGTCACCTGCTGGCCCACTACTTGCTTGACTATCCCCTCATCGGGGGCGTTGGTAAGGTACAGTCATTATGGAGCTTTCCATAGTTCTCCCATTTCGTGGATTTTCACAAAGATCAAATCCACTTAATAGCACTGAAGTTCCCCAACCGAAGGGGAACGTTCGAGGTTACAGAAGTAACCCTTCGTTCCTCGAGGAGGGGAACGGAAGTGCTATACTCCGTCGCCATAATGACTGTCCCTTAGTTGTTTGAAAGTCTCTTCAGCTTAAAAGGATGGCGTTTGCTCGCTCCAGGTGTGCTTATATGCTGGGATAATTGGCAATGAAGAACACCTGTGCAAGCTTACGCTGCCAATTCATTGCATTCATTGGCCCGTTCAATACTCTTTCAGACGAGCGGCTTCTGAACCGAATCCTCCCATTTCGTGGATTTTCACAAAGATCAAATCCACTTAATAGCACTGAAGTTCCCCAACCGAAGGGGAATGTTCGAGGTTACAGAAGTAACCCTTCGTTCCCGAGGAGGGGAACGGAAGTGCTATACTCCGTCGCCATAATGACTGTCCCTTAGCTGTTTGAAAGTCTCTTCAGCTTAAAAGGATGGCATTTGCTCGCTCCAGGTGTGCTTATATGCTGGGATAATTGGCAATGAAGAACACCTGTGCAAGCTTACGCTGCCAATTCATTGCATTCATTGATTTCTGCCTTTGTCACTCCATGAGAAGCTTAAAGCTCCTGCAAGCATTGTTTAGCTATACTTGGCTGAATCACTCGCACACCCTTAAAGGTAACTTTGGAATCAACTTTGCATCTTGTCAAAAGATTGAAAAACCTCTCAAATCCATCTTCGACTTTGTATAATCTAATTGCTGCTTTTGTTTGCAGACCAAGGAACTCTTAACATGTAGAGACTGACAGCACTGCATTACTGCGGTAAACATGCAAGAAGACAAGAACTGCAAAAGCTGAGCATGCTTGTGTTCAAAGTTGAAGTCCTTGAGGGTTTTTTTCACAACACTCTAAATATACTCAGAGGAGAAGTTGGTCATCAGAATTATGAACCCATAAAATGTTTTTGTGTTCATTTTGGTTTTCCTAAACCCCTTCAGCTTTTCCTAAAACAGTTCCTGTTCATTTTTAGATAAATTGTTTCCAATGGATACTGAATTATCAGTTCTATCAGTCTGTTCACTAGGTTTCAACTCTCATGCAGTTGACAATTACTATTTGTGGAGACTTTGAATAAATATTTTGCTTTTAACATTCCATCCTCAATTTGAAGTTTGAGTTTTTTGACATCGGAAATATCCTGGAAATTATCGATCAAGAGCAACACAGGAAGTCGTGTGGGTTGCTCATTCGTCCCATATGTTAGTAACTGCACTACCTGTTCTGCTGCCGCAGTGTAATCACCTGTTGAGTCCTGCAATGTCACACAACGAAATTTATCCTTGAGTGTCCACAGAACATGCATGGCCAGTGTAGTGGCACCACAGCCTGGAAGATGAAAGATGTTGAAAAACTCACACACTCTTTTTTGGCTGCGTATGTCTGAAATAATAGTGTTGACAATGTAGTCAAACTTGTCTCGTTTGATGAACGGCATTGAGCCGGGCTGTTCTGAGAAGTAGAAGTTCCACCAAGACACTTTCCCTCCCTTATAAAAGATCTTTTTAATATGTTGTTGGTCCTCATTACCTCCTTCACATTGATTCACACAAAGAATACTCAGCATTTCTAAGGATTCCTCTGTTTTCTTAGAGAGCTTAACATTACTGCCTCCACCACAAGGCAGAAATCGGCTGGATTTGCGGTTTTCTGACCACAGGCTGAGCACAGTGCCATTGACTTCAGCAAAGCTCAGATCATAAATACATCTCTTAGAGATGTCAGCTACATCAATGAGATCTTTCCAGTAGGTGTATGATGTTTCATTGTCAGTGATGCATAAGATTTGGTTCTCTCCCTTGAGCTCCTGTAAAAAGAATTTCAAGGTCTCAAGTAAAGGGTCTTTCCGATCATTAACCTGATTTAACAGCAGGAATATGGTAAGAAATTTCTTGTAAGGCAGCACGTCCCTTCTACACAGGAAAGAAATGACATCATGCACTGAGGATCCCTTCTCAATTAACCACTTATCAGCATCAGATGGGTTTTCATTATTAATTCCTCAATTACAGAAAACCCAACTTGTATTCTTGGTAAGTTTTAGCTTGTCTGCTATGTCCTCAACTGCACCTGTTATTTTATATTGAGTCGGTAAGTTAACGTTGGTTTTTCTCTCTTCAAACAGCTTATTTAAGCCATGTTCAGCAGATTCTGGATCAAAATCCAAAACAGCCACTAGATCCATGTGAAGAAGGAAGCGCAGGTTTTCCAGCTGAACTGGATGAGACTTGTTGGCCACCACAATGTACCATGTAAAGTGTGACCTGTCCAAAGATTGTGTCCCTCCTGTTATCATCTCACAGAGTTTAGAGCCTTGGACACTGGTTTTGACATTGGAAAGATGCTTTTCTTCAGCTTCCTTTCTTAGCTGGGATAAATGTGCCATGTTAGCAAGATATTTCTCAACCTCCTTTAAGGAATCAGATGTAATGATATTCTTACTGCTGCTGCCATCTCTTATGAAGAAAGACTTGCTTTCATTGTTCTTCTTTGGTTCAGACATCTTGTCTTTATTTTTGAGGTTCTTGTTATTTTTTTCTAAATCATATGTGTTGAAATGTAGGTCTTGACAGACATTATAGGATGGCTCTATATCCACTTCAATAACACTTTTTCCAGAGGATGTCATGTCAGCTCTGAGAACTTCAACAAATCGAGGGGGTTTAATGCACATCTTTGCTATCTGAACATTCTTTTCCTATTTAAAATGTTTTTCAATTGCATGTGACTGTTGTACATCAAAATAATCTGTTTTTGGGATGTCAACTCCAAGAATTTGTCCGTGTGGTTTGTCTGCTACTCCAAAATGAATGGTGCCATTAGTGCGACTGTTTATACAAGCTGCTGCAAACTGAATCACCTCATAAGTGTATTTCTTCATTCTGTCCTCTTCTGTTGTGTTGGTGAAGCCTTTAAATTCATGGCAGGGTTGAATGAGGTCTTTAGGACCTGTTTCAGTTACATCTAGAGTAGTGTTTTCTCTGTACCTGTGAGCTGCATTAAATCTATTAAAAGGGCAAGGCTTTAAGCTACAAGACAAAGTCACAGTGACATTCTGCTGTGGAGTCTTGGGTTTCAGAGGACCTATGTTGTGAAAAACTAGTTTCCTTGCATTCAGTGAAAGACCTAGTTCTCTGAAATCCTTCTCCTCCAAAAGGAGAAGACCTGCTCCACTTATTCTCTAATTGTAAAAAATGTCTGCATCTTCTCTGTCCACTTTTATGTCAAGCATCCATTGTCTCACATGGTCTTTATTCCAGTCATTGATGTCCACTGGTTGTTCAGATGACACGGCTGTCTTGCTTTCAGTTTTTTTAAATAAAGTGAACACCTACAGTAATGAGGTATTGGTATACTATAGAGGCCTGTGGTCAGAAGCATGAAAGACCTTAAAGGTGAAATCAAATAATCAGTTTACATAAATTAATAGGATACTTTAGGGTCTTAATGAAAAGTCTATAACATATTTTGGTTAAATTTCAAATGGTAGTGTAAACTAACACAAATTTTACTTGGAGGGCATCTTCTTCCGCCTGTTTAATTTCTGCTCTTACAATCCTTGATAGCAGAATGACCTGGGGTTACGTGGCTTTCTCCCTGGTGACGAAGGTGGCTGTGGTCAATCATTGTCTGCAAAACATAGCTGCATGTTGGGATTGACTATATCTCCCATTCAAAACATATCTCACTGCCAGAGGCTATACTTCTGCAGGCCAGGCCACTTCTGCCTTGCAAGCCTTCAAGTGCAATCCTTGTCCCAGCAGCACAAGGATGGAGACTATGCACAATCTATGGATGACTCCCAACTATAAACATATGGCCACCAAGGGAGGCATTCATGCACAAGGTATAGAAATGATGTGAGCCATTGTGTGGAACACATCAAACTAGCCTGACCGATAGACCCAATGGCTGACTGTTTACAGTCCTATCTTGCACAATCAGTTTTCTGTCCTCCTAGCAATGAATCTAATTGAGCCTGTCTCTCTAGTCAAGATGCAATTTGGGTTTTAGAGAAACATTTATTTTAACCCATTTTGAATCAATATGCACAAGATGTTTATCCACAGCATGCCAGGTGCCATTTACCTAAAGGGCATATATTTTCCTGTATTGACCTTCCACAACACAAACCTTTTCTTTTGTTTCAAGGTCAGGAATGTCAGGACAAGGTCTTACCCTTCATGATGTTCGTGTCTCTGAGTCTTTTAGGTGGCAGTAGGTGCATTGTATCATCTTCAGCAGGTAGGAATTTGCATCCTCAATTACTCAAAGGCCAGATTAGTCTCCGGCCAAATTGGGGTTTTGGTCAACTGAGAGAAGAACATATTCACTGAAAAAAGAACATGTCCAGCCATGTGTAGAACATTTTCTTGGGATGGAGCTGGACTTGGTAACTATGACTGCACCTCTGAATGCATCCAGTCAGTGCTCACTTGCTGAGATGGGCATGGTGCAATGGCACACGTAGAGTGAACATCTCTTCCATGTGTTGGTGGCCCCTGAACAGCCCATGCCATGCATGTTGTCATTTTAAAACATGCTTCCAGAAAGGGTTGGGGTGCTGTATTTTCACAAGCATGAAGCTGTGGGATTGTGGTCTGGACCCAAGCTGCATTGACATAACAATTGCCTAAAACTGTTGACATTGTTTCTCCACACTCGTTTTAGCATGTGTTGTGTAGGAAACCTGCTGATCAGGACAGGCAACAAGGCTATGGGGGCATACATCAACCAATTGGAGGTGTGGAATCCCGTTGCTTGTCCAGCTCAATTGCCATCTGGTCCTATGGAGTCACATGCACCTCAAACTACACTCTGCTCTTACTGGTGTAATGATTGGCCACCAGGCTGGTCAAATCTAGCCATGAATCCTCCAACACAAAGGGCCCTATCATACACTGGGCGCAAAGTGGTGCAAGGCTTAACACAATTGTTGTTTGCTAATTTCAGCTTGATGCAAGAGTCGTTTTGACATTTTGTGGCACGCTGCTTAAATGGCAAATACATATGTGCTCTTATAGGCATTCTGGCTTAAAAATGAGGCGCGTTGTTATTTTGAGAAAGTAAAAAAATTTCATTTTGAAAACGAAATGCATTGATTTTATTTTTTTGCTGTTTGAAACAACTAACACTCATTTGGGGGATGGTGGCACTCTAGCGGGGGGGGGGGGGGGGGGGTCTTTGATACGACCGCTGGCAAACGCAATGGATGAGCTCACCGGGGGCGTTGGTTAGACCAGGGGAGGGCCCACCAAGCCATGCCCGGATAGAGACCACTCTCCGCGGCGTGTCCCGCGCCTGGAGGTGGTAGCGCGACCCTGGGTTTCGCTGACCTGCCGTTGAGAAATTGGCAACAGACATAAATAGGGCACTTAGTGCAATTTCTGATTTAGCGGTTGAACGAACCAGGGCTCTAAAGAGGGGCCCGTTGCCCCAAGACAAGCGTTCGAACCCGGGCAAGGCCAGTGGGCTGAACACCATGGGAGTCAGGGAAACGCAGCAGAGCTGTCAACCCGCGCCATAGCGTCCGTCTCCCCGCAGACCAGCGCGCGCGCGCCCTGGGGAGACAGGGGGATGCAGCTGAGCTGTCAACCCACGCCAAAGCGTCCTTCTCCTCGCAGGCCAGCGCGCGCAAAGGGCTGGTTGGGTCACCAACGGTAGGCGAGGGGTCAGAGAGCCAGGGGAGGTCTTTGGCGATCAGTGCTTGCCCGGGATAAGTGAGGGTGTATTGGGCAGGGAGCGTGTGACATGAAGCCTTGGAGGCCAATGGTTCACCAGCAGCACCGTTTACGCATCAACGGGGGCCTAAGTGCGCTCACCGGGGGCGTTGGTTAGACCCAGGGGAGAGCCCACCAAGCCATGCCCGCATAGAGACCACTCTCCCCCGGCGTGTCCCGCGCCTGGAGGTGCTATCGAGACCCTGGGTTTCGCTGACCTGCCGTCGAGAAATCGGTAACAGACATAAATAGGGCACTTAGTGCAATTTCTGATTTAGCGGTTGAACGAACCAGGGCTCTAAAGAGGGGCCCGTTGCCCCAAGACAAGCGTTCGAACCCGGGCAAGGCCAGTGGGCTGAACACCATGGGAGTCAGGGGTCCATGGCTGAGCTGTCAACCCGCGCCAAAGCGTCCTCCTCCCCGCAGGCCACCGCGCGCGCCCCGGAGAGATAGGGGAACGCAGCTGAGCTGCCAACCTGCGCCAAAGTGTCCTCCTCCCCGCAGGCCACCGCGCGCGCCACGGAGAGATAGGGGAATGCAGCTGAGCTATCAACCCGCGCCAAAGCGTCCTCCTTCCCGCAGGCCACCGCGCGTGCGCCCCGGAGAGATAGGGGAACGCAGCTGAGCTGTCAACCCGCGCCCCAGCGTTCGTCTCCCCGCAGGCCAGAGCACGTGCCCCGGGGAGACAGGGGGACGCAGCTGAGCTGTCAACCCGCGCCAAAGCGTCCTTCTCCCTGCAGGCCAGCGCGCGCGCGCCCTGGGGAGACAGGGGGACGCAGCTGAGCTGCCAACCCGCGCCCCAGCGTTCGTCCCCCCGCTGCAAACATGGGATTTCATTGCTCACAGAGGCTAGAACTAAGTGCCGCTGGTGCCCCATCCACGAGCCAAAGGCCGGTTGGGTTCAGAAACCCAAGACCGATTGGGCCACCAGCGGTACGTCTTGGCCAGTTGGGTCACCAGCAGCACGTCTGTCTTGTCCGTGCGGTTTGGAGGAGTTAGTGTCCCCGGGCTTAATAGTGGGGTGCCCGGGCACTGCTGGTGATCAGGTGCCAATCTGGAGGGTCCTTTGGAACCAGCGCTTGCCCCCGGAGAGTGGGGGCACCTCGGGCAGTGCGCGCACGGCACAGGGCCCCTGGATGTCAGTGGCTCCAGGCCAGGGAGTGGAGCTGGGCTTTCCCCCGGAGAGTAGGGGTACCTCGGGCAGTGCGCGCACGGCACAGGGCCCCTGGATGTCAGTGGCTCCAGGCCAGGGAGTGGAGCTGGGCTTTCCCCCGGAGAGTGGGGGTACCTCGGGCAGTGCGCGCACGGCACAGGGCCCCTGGATGTCAGTGGCTCCAGGCCAGGGAGTGGAGCTGGGCTTGCCCCCGGAGAGTGGGGGTACCTCGGGCAGTGCGCGCACGGCACAGGGCCCCTGGATGTCAGTGGCTCCAGGCCAGGGAGTGGAGCTGGGCTTGCCCCCGGAGAGTGGGGGTACCTCGGGCAGTGCGCGCACGGCACAGGGCCCCTGGATGTCAGTGGCTCCAGGCCAGGGAGTGAAGCTGGGCTTTCCCCCGGAGAGTGGGGGTACCTCGGGCAGTGCGCGCACAGCACAGGGCCCCTGGATGTCAGTGGCTCCAGGCCAGGGAGTGGAGCTGGGCTTTCCCCCGGAGAGTAGGGGGTACCTCGGCCAGTGCGCGCACGGCACAGGGCCCCTGGATGTCAGTGGCTCCAGGCCAGGGAGTGGAGCTGGGCTTTCCCCCGGAGAGTAGGGGGTACCTCGGCCAGTGCGAACACGGCACAGGGCCCCTGGATGTCAGTGGCTCCAGGCCAGGGAGTGGAGCTGGGCTTGCCCCCGGAGAGTGAGGGTACCTCGGGCAGTGCGCGCACGGCACAGGGCCCCTGGATGTCAGTGGCTCCAGGCCAGGGAGTGGAGCTGGGCTTTCCCCCGGAGAGTGGGGGTACCTCGGGCAGTGCGCGCACGGCACAGGGCCCCTGGATGTCAGTGGCTCCAGGCCAGGGAGTGGAGCTGGGCTTGCCCCCGGAGAGTGGGGGTACCTCGGGCAGTGCGCGCACGGCACAGGGCCCCTGGATGTCAGTGGCTCCAGGCCAGGGAGTGAAGCTGGGCTTTCCCCCGGAGAGTGGGGGTACCTCAGGCAGTGCGCGCACGGCACAGGGCCCCTGGATGTCAGTGGCTCCAGGCCAGGGAGTGGAGCTGGGCTTTCCCCCGGAGAGTAGGGGGTACCTCGGCCAGTGCGCGCACGGCACAGGGCCCCTGGATGTCAGTGGCTCCAGGCCAGGGAGTGGAGCTGGGCTTGCCCCCGGAGAGTGAGGGTACCTCGGGCAGTGCGCGCACGGCACAGGGCCCCTGGATGTCAGTGGCTCCATCAATGGTTCACCAACGGCACATCTTTACGCATCTAGCGCTAAGGTCCAACAGGAAAACATTAGGCCTGGCGCTCACCGGGGCGTTGATTAGACCCACCAAACCATGCCCGACGGGAGACCACCCTTCCCGGCCTACTTGTCGGGACGTCCCGCGCCTGGAGGTATTTGCCCGACACCAACAATCTCTGACCTGCCATCAGGGTTTTGGGGAAGGTGACATTTTACGGACTTAGTCTCTGAGATTCTAGTCGCCAGACCCCTCGGTGACTGATCGATAGGAGCAAGTGTGACGCCCCAGGGGCTAGGCCCCCACCCAGGCCCCCCAAAGCACCAATGGGGTCGGCCTCTATGGGTGTGGCAGATCCTCCCCGTCCTGGGCATTCTATCAGGGAGGCGTGGGGGTGTCCCTCCGCACACAGCGCCCCCTCTTCCCGCCTCGATCCGTGGGTAAGGACCCAGATGGCCCGTCTTGCTATGACCCAGAGCTTGTCTGCTGCTCAGCCCGCCAGCCCACCCCCCTGGACTCCGTTTCCCCCGCGCCAATACTCGGCCCGTGCCCCCGCCCCACGCCCCTCGCCCTGCGAGGGCTGGGGGATGCTCGGTGGGTTCGGTCGAGTCACCCGGCGTGGTGAATTGAGCCCCCAGGGGCAGCGTAGGGAACGAGCTGGTGTAGGCTTCGATTCTCCCCCCACCCGAGTGTGTGCGTTTGCATCCCGTCCGTCCGCCCGCAACGCCGCCCACCCCCTGAGTTTATCCTTGCTGGCTCCCGGCTTGGGGTGGAAAAAGTGAACGAGAAAGGCTGTGGAAAAGCTCCTGCAGGCCAGAGCAGCAATGAAGGGGGGAGGGAGTGAGGTGGGACACCCCTTCCCCTACTCGAGTCGTAACAAGAGAGAGAGCTGTCGAACTGCTGGCCGGGGCAGCGATGAAGGGGGGGTGCATTGTTTAATGGGACACCCCCCCTCTGGTTCCTTTGAAAAGGGGGGGAGGGAGTGAGGTGGACACCCCTCTCCCCCCTACTTGAGAGTCGTAACAAAAGAAAGTTTGAACCTAATGGCTCCCCGTAGGGCATCGGCTTACACCCCCTGGTGCGGGGGGGTGTCCTTCCCCTTTAAGAAATACGGGTCCACCAACGTCATAACGCAGAAGTGGACGCCGCCTCCGTCCGCTAATCAACCGCCGCACGTGGCGTGTGGGTCCCTTTCCCCCTCTGCATTGACTCTAGCACAGTCATGGGTGAATGTGCCCTATGCTTCAACGTCTACAGTCGACTTGCTCCTCACCTGACGGCCGTTCACAAGGTGACCAACTCGGATGAGAACCGGCTGCTGCTCGCGCTGGCCGCCGGCCGCGTGGACACGCGGAAGATGCCGTGCCCGGTCCCGGGCTGTCGCAGGACGCCAGCCCATCTAGACAGGCACTTGAGGCAGCACGTGGAGCTCTCGACCTCGGGCCGGAAAGAGGCTATGGGGAGGGCGAAACGTTGGAAAGTAGCTCGGGAGTTGAAGTCGCTGCAGTCCACCCAGCCGGCAATCCCCGTCGTGTCCCGGCTAGCCTCGTCCTCCAAGGAGGAGCGGGACTTGGAGGGCCCGGAGGCCTGCCGCCCGTGCGCTGACCGCGGCTGCAGGCGCGCCACAGAGCACATACAGGCTCAGCTCACGGACCTGGGGAAGCAGGTTACCAAGATGCGGTCTACCCTGCTTCAGATCACACGCCTCTACCGGGAGTTAAGGAGGGGAGAAGGGGGGAAAAGAAGGAGGAAGCGGGGGAGGAGAACCAGGTCGCCTCCTACACCACCGGCTCCCGGGCGAGCCTCCGGAAGCTTTGGACCCCCATGCCTTCCCATTCCCGGACCACGTCCCCGCGCTGAGCTGAGTATATTTCAGGCACGTCATTGCCCACGAGGCAGCACTATCTGAAGAACGTGGCCCAGTTCCTGGACTACCTATCGGAAACCCCGCCGGCCGCCTGTCGCCTCTCCAGCACGGCTCTGGTTCTGATTCGAAGGGAGGTCAGAGCCCTCATTCACGGCATATGCCGGCGTGTTGTTGTGCACGAGGTTCGAACCAAGCAGGCGAAGAAAAGTAGACTGATCCCCAAGGCCAGCCTAGTGCGCTGTCACCAGACCGCTGGGAGAAAAATTCCCGCCCTGCTTGGTAAGCCAGCCTTCCGCCGTTTCAACGATTCCCCCTGTTCGTTCTTCCGGGGCACCAACAGCCCTTGGTTCACCCACGTCTGTCTGCCCCTCTCCCCCGCGAATGGGACTCATTCGGGGGGAAGGGGGGCAGACAGACGTGGCTGGGTGAACCAACGGCTGCTGATGGCCTAGGTTTAATTTCCTCTCTGGGTCACCAGCAGTTATTGGTTCATCCACCCACGTCTGTCTGCCCCCCTTCCCCCCGAATGAGTCCCATTCACGGGGGAGAGGGGCAGATAGACGTGACTGGGTGAACCAAGAACTGCTGGTGCCCCTGGAGAAGAAACGAACATTTCCTTTCCGGGCCACTAGCAGCTCTTGGTTGAGCTGCTAGCGCCCCGGAGAATAAGTCACCAGCAGCCAAGAGCTGTTGGTGACCCAGAGAGGAAATAGAACTGTCGGTGGTCTAATTTGTCTAATGTCCTTCATCAGATAGCCTCGAGTCCAACCCAAGCACTTGGCAACAGTGGCGCTTTTATGGCTTTCTGACTCGTTACGTAACCTCCATCTCTGGGCACCGCTGTGGAGTCTTCCAGAATCTCACAATCCAGGAGGTTGAAGAGGCCTCCAGAAGCCCCGACGAGTCTGCTTATGTCATTAACGTGAGTATGGCGCAAGTAAGGTGGGGGTCACCAGTAGCATGCTCTCACTCACTGCTTGTTCTCTGATGGCAGATTACCACGCACAAGACAAACAGAGCCTTTGGGGCGGCGCAGTTGTCCCTAAACAGGGAGGAATACAGCTGGTTCCGCAGGTTCTTGGCGCTGCGGGCTGGTCTCCCTGGAGGGAGCCAGGCTACCTATTTCTTTTTCACTTCCAGAGCCAGTCCTTGTCGGACCCTGTACAAGTACTTTCAGTCTGCTTGGATCAGTATGGGCCTTCCAGGCAAACCCACCTTTACTGACGTACGGACTGCGATCGCGACCCATGTGAGTATGCATGTGACGCCCCTGTAACTACCAGCGGCGGCTTCGGTCCTAATCAAGCTTCTGTCTCTCTCCGACGCAGGCAAAGAATGCACACTCTTCAGAGGATCGCCGCAAGGTGGCGCAATTCATGTGCCATGACACTTCAACCTCAGATAAGTTCTACGCACTTCACCTAGGACCTCTCCAAGCATGCGAGCGCCGCAGACTGTTTGAAAGGGCCCTGGTGGAGGAGGAGGAGGAGGATGGGGAGGCAGCGGGCACTGAAAGCCCCCCGCGGAAAGGGCGCAAGAGGACAGAGATTCCGTGTCTCCCCTGATAAAATCAGATTCTCTTTGGCATGGATAGCAGAACGCGTGGCATTGGCTAACTGCCCTTTATGTGTCTCTTTTCCAGGAGGGAACCAGCAGGAGGACGCTGCCATGGCGCCCTGCCAGGGGGAAAAGCCAGGGCGCTCGCCCACTCGAACCAACAGAAGACTCTGAATCGTCCTGAATAAATATTGTACAACTTAACGGTCAAATGGTGTTCAGTGTCTTCATTATTCCTTTTATTTATTATCTGTGTGGTAAAAGTAGATTCAGTAGGGACAAATGAGCCCTGTCTTCTTAGTTCAAAGCTGGATGCCTGCTGCGTCCAGGTTCTGCCTTGGCTACGTTCCGATTGGGACAAATTATCCCTGCCTTGTGTGTTAAAAGTGACTCGCGGGACGCCCCCGTCCAGGTTCAGCCTTGGTTGATAGCTCATAGGGAGAATTCCTCCCTTTTGCAGCACAAGGAGGTGCTGGGCTGGACGAATCTGTCCAGGTCTGCAAATGCTTTGAATGCCCAGATGGCCTAGAGTCCAATTCTGTATATTAGCAAGCTTGTCCCGGGACAGCTCGGTCCTTTGAGATGCATGAAGAAGTCAGGACAGGGCAGCTGTGGAGTGGAGGTTAACTTTATGGAGAAACTACAATAGTCTGTTCAATAGACCAGAACAAAGCCGGTCTAAAGTCCAGCGCAGAGCGCGTTAGTTGTGCTCCTCATTTAAACATTGCTTAATACAGACAGGATGTACAGCAATACACAAATATCTTTACATATGAAAAAGAATAAAAATATTAAGGATATATATAGGATATAATAAGGATATATACTGTATAGCAGTGGTTCCCAACCTTTTTCTCTGGGGCCCCCCCACATGAACATATACAAACATTGGAGCCCCCCACCATATAAATACACACGCACGCACGTGCACACACACATATGTACTGTGTATATATATATATATGTATGTATATATGTAAGTATATATATATATATATATATATATATATATATATATATATATATATATATATGTGTGTGTGTGTGTGTGTGTGTTTGTATAATATAAATATTTAATAATATGTATAGAAAATATAAATTAATCAATTTTAACTTGTCTTGGCCTTCAATAAAACCAAAATTTAGGTAGGCTTTGTCATACTGTCTAATATTTTTCTTCGCCTCTGAAGAATCCCTGCATTTACGTTTCTCTGCCATTTTTGTTTTGATTTTGCCTTTACGACGCGTTGACAAGCAAGTTGCGCGAGTGAGCAAAATTTAAATAATTATTTAAAGTTATTTATTTTAATTATTTTTACTATTATGTTGGAATTTTAAGCATGTGTTTATAGATTTCTTTTGGTACTTAAAAATACATATATAATAGTAGGGCTGTCCGATTTTGGGAAAAATCATAATCACGATTATTTTGGTCATAATTGTAATCACGATTATTCAAAACCATTATCAGTTAAAGTCAAAATTATTAGCGCTCCTGAGATTTATTTTTTATAAATATTTCCCAAATTATGTTTAACAGAGCAAGGAATTTTAACAATATTTCCTATAATATTTTTTCTTCTATTTGTTTTATTTTAGCTAGAATAAAAGCAGGTTTAAATATTTTGAAACCAATTTAAAGTCAATATTATTAGCCCTCTTAAGCAATATATATTTTTGATTGTCTGCAGAATAAACTACCGTTATAATGACTTGCCTTATTACTCTAATTAAGCCTTTGAACTGCACTTTAATCTGAATGCTTGTATTTTGAAAAATATCTAGTAAAATATTATGTGCCGTCATTATAGCAAAGATAAAAGAAATCAGTAATTAGAAATGAGATATCAAAACTATCATGTTCAGAAATAAGTTAATAAAATATTCTTTCCATGAAACAGAAATTGGGGAGGAAAAAGGTTGCTAATATTCAGGAGGGCTAATCTGACTTCAAGTGTATAAATACAGTTATTTTCCACCCTGCAAAGGAAAGAGAAATAAATACAATAAAATAAAAATATGAAACAAACTGTGCTTTAAGCATCTTCACTGTAAGAAAAACACTTTAGCTACAGCAGTCCTTCAGTCAAGAGCAGCGAGGGTTTTCTCGTTGTGTTTGTTTAATAATGATAAAAACAGGCGGCAGAAGGATTATAGCGCACTGTCTCTTTAATAGTTTCTCTTTCACGTCTTTTGATCCTCAACTCGTTTGTTTATTACACAAATGAGGGTTAATATAAATAATCACTTAACACCGCGTTTTGACACCTATTTGACCATTAAAGCGCTCACGTTAAGATGACTTTAGATGTCTGCGCTCCTCTGCTCCTCTCAGTGTGTGAATGAGAGCGAATGCTGACCAGCCGCATGCTTCTGACTGCGTGTGCGTTCTGCGCACACATATAAGCACGCGCTCTTTCGCGCTTTTAAGAGCAACAACACGTGTACAACTGGAAAGTGGCGGTATATGATGCAATAATCATTTATCTCGATTAATGCTATTTTATAATCGTTTGAAGCCGAAATCGAAATCGGATTTTTGATTAATTGCAAAGCCCTATATAATAGTGGAGCATTTTTATGCCTTTTTCTACCTCAACACTTATCCTCTCCCGCGCCCCCCTTGTGAACTCTGGCGCGGGGGCGCGGACCCCAGGTTGGGAACCACTGCTGTATAGGATATAAATATAAAGGATTAAAATATTACAAAACATATTATTTTCTAGCCTACATAAATATAAAAACTTTCATGCCTTCTTCATCTCGGGAGGCTTTTTTAGTTTATTCATGACAATTTGCTTTTGTATAATGTTATTATTATTAGCAGTATTATTTATTATATCCATATTTATATTTGTTTGATTAAAAACAAGCTTAGATTTGTCCACCTGTCAGGTTTTAGACCATATGGGGCACAGCATGTGTTTTAGGATATAACTCAGGTTTTTGAGCACACTTTGTTATTATTGTTCATTTATTTGTTTGGTGGAAATTAGAACTGAATTTAGAAACAGTTTTGAAACAAATCTTTACGCTTTTTAAAAAATTAAACAAAATTAGTTATTTACAGGCTAATAGATGTTTGTGCGTACAAGAAGTTTCCCTATCCACGAGAGTGAAAGTGAAAGTAAATAATGAGGAGGCTCATCTCTCATTCTCGTGCGGTAGACGCTCTGTTTAACTGTTTTCTCGCTAGTGTTCAGTTTTTCCACTTACAAAGTCTGTCATGTAAATAGCAAATGTGCCATGGTGCGATGCAACTGACTCTTAAAGGGAATAGGAGATGAGACTCTGATTGGTTTATTCTCAAAACACACCTATATCTCATTAAGAAAATAAACTCAACCCTGTAAGACCATGCGCCACGGCGCAAAGCAGATTTTTTCATTCATAAAATAGCAAAAATAGATTCTGACACGCCCTTATTGCTTTTGGGCCCTGCACTTAGCACTTTGCGCATGAATTATCAAAATAGAGCCCTGAATGTTTGTTTGTTTCATGTGGTTATTATTAACAAATGTCAACTTCAGTTTAGCTGTGTGTACCAGTGTGGTGCTGTAGTGTTCACATTGACCAGCTGAGCATCTGTTAAATACACCAATGTCACTTTTCATATTTTAGATGTTTGTTTGAATAATTTTTACTTTGATAATGGCGGGTTGCAATGTCAAGCAATGATAAACACAACAATAATACACTGCCAAGATACTTTGTGTTCAATTGGATAAAAACTCAAACCTGGTTTGTAACAAGGACATTTCATTTTTGGGTGAACTATCCCTTTAAGGGAGCACTTAAGCCACTTTTCCACTATCGTGCCAAACCGTTAAAGTAAAGAACACTACATTTAATATATATATAAAAAAAAATGCTACAGGTCTAAACGATACAGTTTTAAAAGGGTTATAAAACCACAGAGCAGTGTCTGGTAGAGAAGTGAATAACTCATCACATTCTTCGAAGATATTTTATTTACTAAAGTTAGTATTTCATTGACTTGAATACAATTAACCATATATAATATAATTAGCCTACTGACCCTTCATCTAAAATCTTTGAAATAATAAAATAGCCTATTGTTTTATTCATGGCTAGAGTTTGATTAATTTGATTGAAATCCTAGGCAATGAGACCTTTAATTCACCTGACTGAGTTTGCATGCAGCGCTGTATTTGATAGCTAAAATTGCTCTGATCCGGGAGAGAACTTTACCACAGCTACTGAAAGACTTTTTTTCATGGTGCGCATCGAATAAAGACACGCTTATCATCATTGATGTCCACTACAACATTACTATAACACGAACTTGCAGACTCTTTTAACAACGAGGAAATAATTGCACATTTTAATTCAAAGCCCAGACGGCTTGTTAATTTAATAACAGCTGCACCACCTGCTATTTGCTTACAGCTTGTTATGAAGACAAATTTGTCTAATTATGAAGACAAAAAAAAAAATTTAAATAACAAAAATAAAACGATAAAAATACAAAGATGAAAGAGCAGCATTTTGCTAAACATAATAGTCCTATATAGGCTTTATATCCTGATATATATGTGTTGTTTCATATTCGTTTATTATTTTACTTACTGCATTTGTTATTTAATGTTTGAATACTGAAATAAATAACGGCCATTGCTTAAAGGGTTATATTTTACCATCAAAATGTAGTATATTTTATATCATTATCAACTTTTGGCATAAAACCGCTGTGTAATGTAATTAATTGTTAAAAAATAAAATAATTTAAGTGCTTTTTTTATTAGTGAAAGTGCCTGCTCACTTTTGACAAGGCCTGTCCAAAAATACATTTCTGCTACTATAATACAAATGCACTATTTTTGTTGCATTATCATTGTTTAATTTTCTGTTATGCTCAGAGATTTTAAATATATTATTATATGTTATTAAATATATTTATTCATTTTCAATCATCACATTACATTTTGGTCATTTTCCTTCAAATAAAATTTAGCCAGAGCCGCGCAACATATGACCTGTAAATAAATAAGGTGCTGTGACATGTACCTATATTTAGCACCCCTATTTGATAGAGCAGCATAACAGAGCTCATTCAAATGGTTGCTTTCGCTTTTATGAACATGAAAAAACTAGTTTCAGCTATTATTTAAATTTAATTGAACAAAGGGAGCCGTTTACAAGCGTTACCAAGGCAACTACTAATGCCGTTTGGAATGTTTCAAAGAGCTTTGTCGCAGCAAGACAGTGGAAAATGAAACCGTATAAGAGCTGTCTGGCCCGGTTTGGCACGGAATGGAACAATTATGCTTAAAGAACTATTCAGCATGATAGTGGAAAAGCAGTTTTAGCTAACTAAGGGGAATACCTAAGAGCAGCCTTAAGTTTACCTTAAGTTGACCAAGTTTTAAGGGTTCATCAAACCTTATAGGGTTTTCTTAGCTTAAGAGCTTTCATGCAACTGGACCCTGGACCTTAATGCAACAAATATACATTTTTACAGCAATGATAAAATGATGCCCATGAAAAATACTGGCCACTCTGCAGCTACTTACCTCAGAATATGTTGAGGTTGCCATAATGGTACTGGAAAAGACTCTGATTAAGAGCATAAAGAAAGTATTATTGTGACATAATTTAGATTTCTTACTTGTAATACTGATAATAACAATAATAATAATAATAATAATAATAATAATAATCAAATGAATAATGTCAGACTTACCTAATCTAGGAATAAAATTACATGTGAGTTTTTGTAACATGCGCGTGTCACCTGAAATTTTATAAATGAAGGAAATTCAAAAATACAGAACATTTTGTTTCAATTGTTTGATAATTTAAACAGTGGACAAATAAAGTACACTATGCAGACAAACAGAATAATAATAATTATCAATTTTTTATTTACTAAATGTCAAAATATAATTCATGTTATTTCCTACACTTTTAGAATAACTGGTAGAATGTTGTACCACAGAAGGTACAAACCCTTGTCACTGGGGCAGTACCATTTTATGGAACAGAATTGTACCTTAAGACAAAGAAACTAATTTGTACCATTGCAGTTTGTACCTTTAAGGACATGACTTGTACCATGGGAAACCAAAATTTACCTTTGTTTTTTAAAACCTGCCGATACAATATTGTTCCTTCATCAAAGATACAAATCTGATCCATGAAGATAACACTACAGTGACAAGACACTTTGTTCCTTAACAATGTCAAATGTCAAAAAAGGCATTTTGCTTCATCCAAAATGGGTTAATTTATTTTCAGTAAATATAAAACATTAAATAGATTTTAAACAATATTTTATTTTTGTGTAAAAAAAAAAGTTTATTTTTGTGTAAAAGCACCTTTACCATTTACAATAAAGAATAAAAAATACTTTAACATCAATCAAAAGATCTATTTTTTTTTCTAAACATTTCGCAACATTTTATACAAAAATGTTACAGAAAAAGATTCTCCCATGAACAATAGAAAATATTTTTTTTCTCAAATTTGCATGCAATACCATTGTAATCACTGAAAAGTTTATTTAATTTCCTTAATTTTAAAACAAATAGAATTCTGCAAAACTATTGTAACAAGATATTTATGTTTGATTAGTTTTACAATAGTAAAATATCTGCATGAACACTTTGCAAATGCAGGACTTTTGCCAGCTCATGTGCGTAGTGGAAAGCAAACACCAAAAGGTGCAGATATTAATAATGAAACTTTATTTATCAGAAAATGTTCACCAAATGATTATTAAAAATGCCCTAAATGTTTAGTTTACAATATCTATTGTTTTGTTTTACCAGTTGTTTTGCATTATAGAACCTAATGATGAATGTTTATGAGTTTCTTTAAACATACATTTAAATGATTCGTCCGTGTTTTAATATGAAAATTATTCATAAAATCACTTTGCCTTTCCAGTAATGTTTATTTTCATAGATATTGTAATAAAGGAGTTGTCCAACACCTTTTTTTTCATGAGAACAATTGTGTATCTTCATTTCAGTTGTACCATAAAGGGTACAGAACAGCATCATAAGCGGTCTTTTCTATACCATATAAGGTACAACTTTTACGAAGGTACAAAACTGTTCATCAAGGAACATTATTTGTACCGCCGCGTACCTTTTTTTCTAAGAGTGTACTTGGCAAAGAGTTTATTTTAATCCGGTTTAAGTGTTCATTACAAACTATAAATATTATGTGTATATTTTTTCAAATGAGTTGACGCATACAATATATATACTGAAGCAGAAAAAAAGAAATTCTCCATAACTATTACTCTGTTCTAAACAAAACCGGAAAAATAGGACGCATTAGCAAAGGTCAGACATTCAATCAATTTCGGTGAATTTTCAAAATTCATGGCTACAAAATAACAAATTCAACTTAATCGATTGTGTTACTCTCATCTGCTCAAAATAATGAGATTTTACAACTTTGTAGAATAAATATAGATATAGCAAATATTTCAAAAGCATCCTAAATGAGCCCCTTTCACTCATCTTTGAACCATTCTCACATTTTTATATTCTTGTTTTGGATAAAATGAATGCTAATAGTAAGAAAACATACCTCCATGTCAAGTTGAAAGAACAATGCAAGTTTTGAACTCGATGTTTCAATCCTTCACTTTGTTCTTCTGATATGTAACAGGATGTATAAAAGATAGGAAGACATGTATAAAAGGTTGCCAGACATTGTTCAATATCCCTCAATATCATCAGCACTTGATAGCATATGGAGGATGATTGGTTTATCTTCACAAACTTCAGAAATGTAGTTTTACCTATTGTACATATCAAATATACAATAATTGTGTATGTGTGTGCAAGAAGTAAAGCAATAAAGCAACTTTATGTGAGCTGGATGTTTGTGTGTTTGCTAGAACTGTTCAATCATACTGTGCACATGGATGTAGTTGCAAAATTATGTCTGTATGAATTCTCTAAGCAGCCATTGTTAAAGTTCAACATATCATTGCATTTTGTAACTGTTCTGTATTCATTTGTGATGTAAACATTAAATACATTTGAAATGTAAATAAAAATACTCTTTACATTGTTAACAATGTCCTGTAGTATCTACAGTAACTCACTGGCAGCAGTTCGCCACTTGTTACTTACTGTAAATCAATTATTGTAAAATACTGTATTTGCAGCGCCAATTATCTTGCTGTATATGCATTTACAGTATTGCATCTTTCAAATAAATAGCAATTTTCATAATTCAACTTTAAAATACAGTAACATACAGCATTACTGTCCTACAGTAAAATACAGCTCATATTATAGTTAAATAATGTGTAGTTTATAATAATTGTTAACGGTGTGTGATTGACAATCCCTTTTGTGTTTTGTACAGTGTATTATAGCAGCAATTTCTTCTCATCAGCATTGGAACTGGGGATTTGGCAACTTCAGTCTAAACATGGCAACAGTGCTAGAGGTGGTTTATGAAGAAAAAAAAACTTTCCATGCAAGCAAACATATTAACATGCAAGCAAAATATCATTTCCTCAGGAAATGGTTAACAATCTCCACATCTCCGTGCCACAGTGTTACTGAGTAACACACAATAAATTGTGTTACTCAGTCAGACACATTTAGGCAATAGAGCTGATTCTTATATGGCTTTTAATTAATATACAGTTGAAGTCAGAATTATTAGCCCCCCTTTGATTTTTCTTTTCTTTTTTATTTATTTTCCAAATGCTGTTTACAGAGCAAGGAAATTTTCACAGTATGTTTGATAATACTGTTTTTTGAAGAAAGTCTTATTTGTTTTATTTTGGCTAGAATAAAAGCAGTTTTACATTTTTGAAAACTATTTTAAGCACAAAATGATTAGCCCCTTTAGGCTATATATTTCAGACTGTCTACAGATCAAACCATCGTTATACATTAACTTGCCTAATTAGCCTAAGCTGCCTAGTTAACCTTATTAACCTAGTTAAGCCTTAAAATGTCACTTTAAGCTGTATAGAAGTGTCCTGAAAAATATCTAGTAAAATATTATTTACTGTCATCAAGGCAAAGAGAAAATACATCAGTTATTTGAGATGAGTTATTAAAACTATTAGGTTTAGAAATTTGCTAAAAAAATCTCTCTGTTAAACAGAAATTGGGGGAAAAATACAAAGGGGGCTATTAATTCAGACTTTAACTGTATTTAGTTTCTACAAGGCTGTTTAGATTGTTTAACACAGTACTAAATTATCATTCAGTTCAGCTCTTTTAACTTCACCAAGCAGCATCTTGATGATGTAATTGCAACAAGACTGTTTTGCTATTAACAATGCCCTAACGTTTCATTAAACTGGTGTAATTCATGCACATTTGCCAAACTGCTGAGAAAAAAAAGCTCGATCTGTCTGTTTCTGGTGTGTAACTGCATTCAGCAAAAAAACAACAACTGTAAACTGGTATTTTATGACATGGTAATTTATACTGAGGAAAATTCACTCAATGTTTGAAATTCCCTCAAAAACGTGCACCATTTAATTCAATTACTATTAAATACAGTATAATTGTGTTGGCTCTCCCAAAAATGTTATTTTTACTTATGTGGTTTAAACCTTTTATGAGTTTCTTGTGTTGAACACAAAAGTAGATACTTCGAAGAATGCTGAAAACCATTAGTACGGGGTAAAAAAAAAGACTAATATTGTAGTAGCGGCTTTCCAATTGCCGCTATTGTTGGTAGAGTGAGTCCGTATGCAAAATAGATGCAAATAAAAAAGTCTTTATTTTCCAATCAACATAATTACTTAATCACTTTCCTTAATCTATATGCACACTTCTCTGTTACCTTGAGTTGAGTTACGCTCAGTTACGGTCAAAAACTGTGTGCTTCCTACCAACACTGTCTTACTCCATGCAGTGAAGCCACAGTTATATAGTGTCGTACTGACAGCTTGTGGCCAATCGCCAATATACAATGTATGGCGCCTACAAATATTACCAGCATTTTTCAAAAACTTCACACACTCTAGGGACATCAGAGGCTTATTTTAGATCTTGTAAAAAGGGGCATAATAGGTCCCCTTTAATTAAAGTGACTGACTAATTAACACATACATCAGTAAACATAAACATGTGTAGTCTAAAATGAAATGCGTCAATAATAATTATTAATAACACTACTATAAATGTAGCTACAACTGTCATTATAATACAGTATAACACATGGCTGGGCGAAATGGCAAAAATTTAATGGCAGATAATTTTTTCTCATATTGAACGATAACGATATATATTTTGATATCAGATGTTAATGCTTCCAGATTTAATAGAGTAACCCAACAATGGATTACAATTAGAGGAGCCAATAAATGGCAAAACATATTTTCGGCCATATTCATATTTTTGGTGGTACACCAAATACCACACACTTAATGTAATATCAACACATTTTTAGATTCTCATTGTTGCACATTTCTGCTGTGTGATTGGCTCTTAGATCAATGTAGAGTAAAAAAAAGTCCAGAGCTTATCATTGTTATTGACATAAATTTTATTGCGATTCGATATAATATTGTTTATCAGCCCAGCACTAGTATAACATCTTTATAGATACATTTATAGTATTGTTATGACTGCTTATAATTATAAACAGAGTTATAATTCATTATAAGCATGAGCTTCATAGAAAGCGTTTCTGTACTGTATGTTCTTTATATTCATTGTAACTTTGAGTAGCCCTATTGAAAATCAGCAGCTTCAGCAGTGTAGTGCAACATTTATTTGCAACACGCCATTGCACAAGACCCCTTACATGATATAAACTGCCTCTATTGTGCCTCTGTCTTGCTCATCCAGCAGCTGCATCTCCATTTCAAACATGACGTCCTGTAATCTCTTTTTGAATATGGCACAGTGCCTTGGCGGCAGCTTGCGCATAAAATCAGCAACGATCTGCGCGTGGCGATCAAAACTGTCTGTTTCGTGTTTCTCCTGCTGTCCAATGCCATCACCTGCACTGTCCCGTCTCCTTTTCCTTCAGCTGGACGGGGCTGAAGATGGCGACGGCTGAGCAATTGTACTTGTTACAGCTTCGCATGGAGTACTGCTCAACCTGTGCAGTGCTGACGTCCCAAAAGCATCCAGAGAAGCTGCTGAGCACCGGCCCTCTACATCACTTTCATTTGTGCAACCAGATGATGATGACGATTCTTCAGCCACCATGTTTTTTGGAGTCTCCTCATTTTGAATCTATAATACATAAAAGAATATTATTTAATGGTCATCACTAGACATAATGAACATGTTTTATAAAGATAATATATACAGTCAAGTATAAAAATGTCAAGAATAATTCAATTAGTTATTTTATTCTTTATTTCTGTTTAACAGAGGGATTTTTTTCAACACATTTCTAAACATTACAATTTCTAATTACTGATTTCTTCAACCCAGGCTCATCTTGAAAACGTAGTCCTGTGGACGTTTCTAGAGACTGCAAAATAAGTCCCGGGAGGTATGTATTTATTGCAGTTTTTGTTTTCGCAGAGGCCGCTGTCTGCGCTTTTTCATATCTCAAATGTCTCTCGCGAGTGCCGTTCGAGCCTGCACTGTTCTTGCGTAAACCCACCAGAGGCCACTGACGAACGACTGTCTGTCTGACTGGCTGAATGATTGACTGGGCCAATCAGCCGAGCCACTCTCCTCCTCCTTCCCTTAACTCAACCAGTTTTACCCAAGTGTGCCGCAAGCCTACGTTTGAGTGAAGGTTTCGGCCGTTAGATCGCCCCCTGGGGGCTGGCTGCAGTACAAGTCATAAAGCCCGCCTCCTCGGTGTTAATGAAGGAGACTTGAGCCCAAATAAAAAAAAATATTACACTTGCAATAAACTGTCCCGAAAGATAGTTCTGGTCGATTAAGGCACTGATTATTGTGCTGAAATAGGTGCAGATCTTCATTTTTGTAAACAGTTTGTTTTTAGCAGTAATTTAATGCTGGGCGTGTCATCGTGATTGACAGCTGTGATTGACAGTTTCTCAAAGCAGCGCGTCTGAGCTTCGGCAGGAGACTGAAGTGTTGTTACTCGATTTCTGTGTTATTTTACCATGACAAAATGAGTTCAGCAGTAAACTACAGTTTCTGACATACATGATCTGGTGGAACACTGTTTATTCGCTAAGTTCAGGGCTTTTTTCGGGCTTTATTAGTTTGCTGATACACGCCTAGCCACCCAGATAGCAAAACACAGTTCCGGCTAGATTCTCGCCTGCCGGAGACTTATCTCTTAGAGCTCAGACTGACTACCTCTGCTGGACCTACTCCGGATGCCTGGACTCACTACCCAATTCCAGCCCGAGTCAATCGAGCCAGATGCGGCGGCCGAGCGAGCAGGCGCTGCCGCATGCGAGCCGGAATCAGCCCGCGACGCCGCGAGTAAGTTATGCGCTGCGGCCTGGAGCTGGCGCGATTGAATATATAAAACGCTCATATTTGTTAACGTTATTACATCCATTTGTGTTGATATGACAGCAAACGCATGCTGAGAAGTTCGGGGGGCGTAGTTGATTTTACATAAAGCGTTTGATTGGAAGCTCGACTCTGCTCATTTTCGCGGCTCCGCCTCTGGCTCCATCAGACAATCCTTCTGCGCATGTCTGGCTCCAATTTCAGCAGTCTTTTGCGACAGTTTGTGCCCGTCAAGCAGGCGTTTTGCCCTCAAGGCGTTCAGTGGGAAAAAGGGCTGTCGCGTCGTCCATATTTTTTACAGTCATTGGTTTTACCGATTGATCCGCCCACCCGCCTACTTCCCTAAATCCAACCAACAATTTACAAAAGCTATCTAGTAAAAGAAACGCCCTGGTCTGATATTTACCACGTTTTTGGATTTTACCACATTCTCACCGTTATGAACTTGTTCACTTTATGTTTTGGAATCTGTTTTTGTCTTACCTGATTTCTGTAATCGCTCTTCCCCGGACTCAAACCCGGTTGTTGACGTCGACAAGCTAACTGGACAAACTGGTTGTGGCGGAAAAGCCCTCCACACAGAGGTAAGCGGTCAGCCGGTAAGCGCTTAAAGGAACGGCGTCATACCACCCCGTAGCATTCACTTAAAAAATTAAATGCACGCATACGTACCTCCGGCTACATAATTTGCAGTCTCCAGAAACGTCCACGGGACTACGTTTTCAGAATGAGCCTGGGTTGGATTTCTCTAATCTTTGTCTTGATGACAGTAAATAATAGTTGACTAGATATTGTTCAAGACACTTCTATACAGCTTAAAGTGACATTTAAAGGCTTAACTAGGTTACTTAGGGGGTTATTAGGCAAGTCATTAGCCCCTTTCACACAGCGATACCGGTAAATATCTGGAAAATTTCCGGAACGACTTTACCGGTATATTCAAAAAAGCGCTGTTCACACAGGCGAGGACGTTACGGAAATTTTCCGGAAAAGAGCATTCACACATCCATTCCAAAATACCGGTAAATTCTGACATCATTCACCACAAATGAGCTTTAAACGGCTGCGCTTGTGTTTGTAAACATTTGACTAAATTACAAACTCTGTGGATGATCAATATTGTGAACAACTTTCGCAGGATCACTTTCGCATGTCGAGATGTTCATAATATGTGCGTGTTCAGGCGCTCACAGGCTGTTCATGGGCACACGCAAAGCTTGAAGGTAAACAAACAACGGCTTATCATAAGCATCTCATCGATGATTATTTACACAGTTGGCATTAAGAAGAACATATAAACGTGATCTGACTAACTTCTAGCAGCTAAATGTGTCTGGAAAAATATTCAAAGGCTTTTATTCTCACAAACCGCGCGGACGTGAATGCGTCTGACTGTTGTGATTGGCTAAAGCAGACGTCTCACGTCAGCACGTTCTAGACGTGCACGCGCTTATTACGGGAATCTTCTTTCTGCATTCACACAGCGCAGCATTCCGGCAAATTGCCGGTAATCTTACAACTTCTCTTTCCGGAAAATAGCCAGAACGAATTTACCGGTATTTTCAAAAAGGACCTGTTCACACATACAGCCTTTCCGGAAAATTGCCGGTAATTTTCCGGAAAGGTCTGTATGTGTGAAAGGGGCTATTGTAGACCACGGGTGCTCAACCCTGTTCCTGGAGATCTACCTTCCTGCAGATTTCAGTTGCTACCCATATCAAACACACCTGCCTGTAATTATCAAGTGGTGTTCAGGTCCTAATTAATTGGTTCAGGTGTGTTTGATATGGGTAGCAACTGAAATCTGCAGGAAGGTAGATCTCCAGGAACAGGGTTGAGCACCCCTGTTGTAGACAATCCAAAACAAACATTGCTTAAAGGGGCTAATAACATTGCCCCTAAAATGGCTTTAACAAATTAAAAACAGTTTTTATTCTTGACAAAATAAAAAAAATTCTCCATTAGAAAAAATATTATAGGAAATACTGTATAGTAAAATTCACAGGAGGGCTAATAATTTTGACATTTTCAACTGTACTATAACAGTGATTGGAACAGTTTTATAAATAAACACTGTTACTAATGGAATTACTTTTATTATTCAGTAAAGACTCGACTAATTAAATAAATAATTGCTTCACCCAATACAATGTCGTTTCCGTTATTGACAATAAATTTGTGTTTCAAGTAGTTATCGGTAGTTCTTGAAGTACTTGAAGTAGTTCAAGGTCGTTATCGGTGTTAACGTGAGACTCTTATCGGGCGACAGGGGCGGACTGGCCATCTGGCAAACCGGGCACTTTCCCGGTGGGCCGACGTACTTTTTGGGCCGGGCTGATCATCGTCTTATGATCTGATCGGCCCATAAAAGGCTTAGCAGCCTATCGTTTTTTTCTGCCTCATTAATTGACGCTCCTGTGATCTGTGACTCTCTGAAAGTAGATGCTTTTTTCCCGGACAGACAGACCGGACCGGCCCATGTGACACTCTGCAGCCCATTGGTTCTTTTCTTTACTGACATTGGGCTGGCCCAATCACAAACTCCTATTTTGGGCTCTGTGTGAGCGTGCTTCGTCTGTGTGTATTTGTCAAAATAGTCGAGAGTCAGAGAGAAGAAACGCAAGGGAGACGCAGAGAAATCGCGGGAAATACACCGGCGTTTCATTTAGCGGTTCTGAAAAGTTCTCCGTTCATTCTAGTACACGGCTAATAGTGCAAATCACGTGACCACACACTCTCTCCCAAGACCTTCAGCCAGTAGTTCAGCGGGCGAGCATAAACCCCAGGTGAGAGTATAGTGCATGTCAGTTCATCTGCTGGACGATCTCATCTCACTATAGTTGTTAAACGTGATATTCATCTTGTTGTCTCTATCTAACAATTCTTCTGTCTTTTGAATCACTTGTTCTCAGTTAACTGTTTTGGCTGAGTGCAAAGATAAGCTAATATATTAATTTATGTAACATACATTGATTCTCCACATTGACAGATTGCTTACCTTTATCGTTTAAATTTAATGTACGTTATACTGTTATAATGGCCATTATTGATTATTAAAACTGATATTCTACAAAAGAGACGGGGTAAAGTTAATTCTTTTCAATGGAAATGAAAGAATACAGTTATATTTAAGCCCTGTTTTGTTATAAATATGCAGTGAAGATGATGCTCATATAAATATGCAACACGAGGCTGTTTAGTGTCTGTTAATCATAATATCAAAATGAAACAAATTTGACTTATATTATGTTTTCATTGTTTAGATAGTGAAACAGCAAGCAGGATGAGGTGAATGAGGTAATAAAGTACACTGTTCCCTTTGAAGATTTACCCATGCATTAGCAGGCAGTTTTTGTTATGTTTATTATTGAATATAGGCTGAGTGAATAGTGTATTGAATGAGTTAAATTGGCTGTAGTGTATGAGTGTGTGAATGAGTGTGTATGGGTGATTTCCAATATTGGGTTGTGGCTGGAAAGGCATCTGCTGCATAAAACATGCTGGCATAGTTGGCAGTTCATTCCACTGCGGCAACCCCTGATAAATAAGGGACTTATGCGAAGAAAAATAAATTAATGAATAGTGTATTTTTTAGAACTCAACAAATAACTTTATGGACAGTATACAGAAATTAAATTGAGATTAAAGTTTGTATTTATTTATTTATTTCATATATATGGCTTTTGAGTTTTATAGAATTTGAGTTGATAAAAATATTGGACGTGCATAGATAGATAGCATTTTGATTGAATTTAGTGGGCCGCTCTGGCCCAAAATGCCAGGGCCGATTTTTTGCCCCAGTCCAGCCCTGTCGGGCGATATAAAAAAATATTGCGTTAATCTATTCTCAAAATTGGGTTGGGAGCTGGGTCTATTCTATGCAAGCTATGATGATTCATCTTGATATATTAGCACGGATGTATACCTGACAGGTGAGTCGTCAGACAAAAAAAAAGCTCCCTTCTGAATCAAATCAGCAGGATGCCCTTCTGGATCTTTTACTTATATCGAAGACTATACTGACTACGCTTACATGGACATCTGTACTCTAGTTATTTGCCTTAATAGACAATAATATAATTAAGGTGTTTACGTGAAGTAAAGAATTCAAATGAGCCATTTTAATCTAGATTAATTCCAAGATTACAGTGAGATTAATCTAGATAAAAAAATAATAATCTATGCCCACTTATAGTTTTAAGATGTCATTTTTATTTTTAAATTTCATACAAATATTAAAATAATACTGTAAAAATAATACTGTAATATTTATACTCTTATTTTTGTTACATTTCTTAAGCATCATCATTTATTTAAAGACTTACTTGTTGGCCATCTGTGGTAAATATTACAAGTTATGCATGTATAATGTTCCACCATAGAACATATATTTAAAATATAATATTAAATTTGGTAGATGTCTTTCAAATTGTCCCACAGCAACACTGGTGTAGTATAAAATAGTGCAGAATGTTTTATAATAACAAAGTACTTAGTGACTATTTTATTCAACATACATTGTTTTTTAAAGTAACTAGTGACTGTAACTAATTACTTTTACTAAGTTATGTGCCTGACACTGGCTACAAACTATAATCTATAAACTAGTATATACATTCACCGGCCACTTTATTAGGTACACCTGTCCAACTGCTCGTTAACGCAAATTTCTAATCAGCCAATCACATGGCAGCAACTCAATGCATTTAGGCATGTAGACATGGTCAAGACGATCTGCTGCAGTTCAAACCGAGCATCAGAATGAGGAAGAAAGGGGATTTAAGTGACTTTGAATGTGGCATGGTTGTTGATGCCAGACAGGCTGGTCTGAGTATTTCAGAAACTGTTGATCTACTGGGATTTTCATGCACAACCATCTCTAGGGTTTACAGAGAATGATCTGAAAAAGAGGAAATATACAGGGAGCGGCAGTTTTGTGGATGCAAATGCCTTGTTGATGCCAGAGATCAGAGGAAAATGGCCAGACTGGTTCCAGCTGATAGAAAGACAACAGTAACTCAAATAAGCACTCGCTACAACCGTTCCATCCTGCCTTGTATCAACAGTTCAGGCTGGTGGTGGGGCTCCAAACCTGGTAAGGTGTACCTAATAAAGTGGCCAGTGAGTGTATAGAAACTAGTTTAGTTACAAACAATTAATCTGCTGACAATATCCATACAACAATTTTCAAACTACAAGCCTATATAGCATATATTCAAGCGTAAAACTGACTGAATACCATAGAGTTTATCTGTTCAAAACAATTACTGAGATACAGTTGGTTTTATATTCCCGCATTAGTATTTTTTAAACAGTGACAACTCGGTCTCTATATTGTTTACCACTAATTTGAGTATTTGGTCTGAAATCACATTCAAGTATCACTTCAAAACAACATTAGCACTATTTAATAGACTTCCCTATTTAGAATCTGCAAATAATATTTAGCCGAAATCATATAATAAAGGCGAAAGTTTGAATGTGTGACTCTAAAACCATTTTTACCTCAAAAACATGGTAAGTTATGTTCCGTTGGACATTTCTGTCTGAACTGTACAAAAGTTCCTAACCATTTCAGCACCAAAAATAATCCTATTTATTTTTATAACAGTGTAATTGTAAGTTACAAAGTAAGTAACTAGTAACTAACTGAATATCACAGTTTACCTGTTCATTACTGAGGTAAAGTTGGCTTTATATTCGGACGTTTGTTCATCTTTAACAGTCCCTATATTGTTTACCACGTTACTTTTGTAAGTTTGAGTTCAACAGCACTGTTTAATTGACTGTAAATGTTTGTACTTTGATAGCCACTGGCTGCTATGATTTCCCCATTTAGAATTGGCAAATAATACTTTTCTGAAATCACATTATAAAGGAGAAAGTCTGAATCCTTCACACACACTCAGATACTTCACCTCAAACTCAAAACATGGTGTGTCGGACACTGTGTTTGCTCGGAGCCGGACGAAAGGTCTGAGCCATTTCAGCTCCACAAACAGCCTGGGGACCCTGGCATCTTCATCTCCGCCTTTTCTCAGCATTCGTTTCATAGCTTTAGAAAACTTGTCTCTGATGTTTCTCCATGTGGATTTGCAGGTCTCCGGGTTGTCGATGCCAAGTTTCGTAGCGATTTCTTTCCAGGAATTGAACACTTTTTCCGGAACTTTAAAATCTCTCAGCGAGTGATCGTACAGGTGCGGGTACAGCTTCACCAGCTCCGCGACTCGTCTCTCCGGCGTGTTCATGTTAATGTTGTTAATATTATTATTGTTGTTGTTATTGTTGATCTCAGTGGAACGAGAAACTCTCTTTCTTTTTCTGCATTTAATGGTGGATAGCGATCAAATTGTTCAGGCTCATACCGCCGCCTACAGTACTGGGATATGCCGTTTCAAGAGCTCATCTTTTTATTCACTTATTTTAAGAACCGCATATAACATTTTACAAAAAAATACATACACGTAAGTATAAATGAAATACATATATACAAAATGTACATATGTAATAATTAAATAGATTCTACATTATAGAGTTCACAAATGTTTAACGTGTGTAAATCCGGCGTTCTTGTTCAGAGAGTCTCTGATACTGGTAATATGGACCACTCAATGGGACCACTTTAGTGTGGTGATGCCATTTTAGCCCATGAATGTTTCCTGTTTTTTTTTTTTTTTGACAAACTATTGCATTACTGTAAAGAAAAAGGCAATCCAATCAGAACTTTACGTTCAAACTGATATCATAACATTATGATTATGTCAACCTTTTTGAATTCCAAGAGGCTATGGAAATTAAAAATGTACAACAGGAAATATGTTAGGACCATTCTCATTGTTTACATCCCTCAAAATTGTCTATATAAGCATATTTTGGTCACCAATACCTTAATACCATACACCAATTTTTTGTTTCTTTTTAGTAAATTTACATTGATGAATGAGTTCATGTACATTGTGTGGTAAATAAAATCCATCCGGTGTTTTTCCATCTGCTCCAATAATCCTTTCAATCTCCATTCTTGTTCTAAATCAAACATTTGATCTTTAAAGATTGTCCTTTCTGTTTTATTTTCGTTACACTTCATAATAAAGTGCTCTACATTTTCTTTAACATAACACTCATCACACTTAGTTTAAAACCAGTAAATAGTATTACTTTACGCCAATTATATTACTGTATTGTTACTGTTATTAAATAAAATGTAAATAAATAAATAAAATATTTGGTAACTCTTAATTTTAAGTCACAATTCAGGCTATTAACACTGGCCTATTATTACACTGTAAAATAAATCTTATATTTTTGTTGAGTCTAGTCATCAACTTACAATCAAACTGTGCAAAATTATTAAATTACTGTGTAAAAAATGTAGTTGAAACCTGATTTACTTATTAACCCTTTAACTATCCCACTTGGAAAAAACTCCTAATGTCGCTAGTTAACACACTCAATGTATTTTTTTTCCAACACATCACATAATTTCAAAAATATCAGCCTCTACCAAATGGTTGATATGTAGGTTTAGGCTAAAAGTACCGGGCTTAATACATATACTATGACAAATCAGAAAATATGAAGTGTAAGAAAAAATATTTGAAAAAAATATTCAAAATAAAGTATTTTTGAATACTAAATCACCTTTTTTGAAGTATGCCTTAAAATATTTCAGATTCTCATTTAACATGCTTTCTTGTTTTTTTTTTTTTTTTACAGTAAAACCAATGTTTCCCAGAGATGGGTTGTGGCTGGAAGGGCATCCGCTGCGTAAAAACTTGCTGGATAAGTTGCCGGTTCATTCCGCTGTGGTGACCCAGGATTAATAAGGGATTAAGCCGACAAGAAAATGAATAAATAAATGAGTAAAACCAAAGTTAAGCAAAGTAGTCCAACAAACAAGTGTTGTAAACCAACAATGTTGTGTGTAAACCATTATTTAAAACAGTAATAACATGGTCAACCGTTTGGTAGAGCAGGCAGTGAAAGGGTAAAACCAGTTATTATTATCACTGTATTATTACAGTTATTAAATAACATGTAAATAAATAAATAAAATATTTGGTAACACTTTTATTTTAAGTCACAATTCAGGCTACTTTTACTAGCCTATTATTACACTGTCAAATAAATCTTGCATTTTTTGTTGAGTCAAATCAACTTTCTGGTCATCAACTTACAATCAAACTGAGCAAAAATATTACTGTAAATTAAACTTTGTATAATTTAAAAAATGTAGATGAAACCTAATTTACTTCTTAAAATAAGTTAAAGCAACAAAAACAAATGTTTTCTTCACTTTTTGTCATTACAGTGTTTACAGTATACGATATTAACCGTTTATTAATTTAGAATAGTTTAAAGTATGATCTTATTCTACATCCCTAATATTACCTAAAACTTAAATCCAACAACTAACTATTAATACACAGCTAAGTAGTACTTTATTTAGATAATAGTCTTAGTTAATAGCTTGTTAATAAAGTGAATGGGTAGTAGTCCAACAGAATGTTTGTTTGATTGATTTATTTTTTGTAAACCAACAATGTTGTGTGTAAACCATTATTTAAAACAGTAATAACATGGTCAACCGTTTGGTAGAGCGGGCAGTCAAAGGGTAAAACCAGTAATTTTTTATCACTGTATTATTACAGTTATTAAATAAAATGTAACTAAATTAATAAAATATTTGGTTACACTTTTATTTTAAGTCACAATTCAGGCTATTAATACTTTCCTATTATTACACTGTAAAGTAAATCTGATAAATAAAGTCAAGCCAAATCCAACTGAGCAAAAATATTACAGTAAATTAAACGTTGTATATCTTAAAAAATGTAGTTGAATCCTGATTTACTTCTTGAAATAATTTATGTTTTATTATAATTAATGTTTTCTTCACTTTTGTCATTACAGTTTATACAATGTACAATATTAACTGTTTATTAGTATGGTTTAAAGTATCTTATTCTACATGCCTAATCTTACTTAAAACCTAAATCCATCGACTAACTAATATGCAGCTAAGCAGTACTTTATTGAGATGATAGTCTTAGTTAATAGTTTGTTAATAACGTGAATGGGGTACGTGCTTTTAATTTCAGCCAGACTAAGTGCTTCCGGTAAACTGTCTTTCCATTATAAAATCGCCATTTTTAATGTCTGATTTCTTTAAAAATCAGTGATCTTCACTGCCTGATAGATATACAATATGACATGGGTGTCAGACCGGACAAGAAACACTGCATTAAATTTCAGTTCCCCCTGCCATGTCTTTAAAATATTAATTTTACCCCAGTATTTTCAATGGAGTTTCTGCGCTTGCCTGCTGATCCTGACTGCGCTAGAGGCTACAACGGTCTTACATTACAACATTGACGCTGTAAAAAAAACTTAGGAAATTGAAAACAGTCACATTAAATGTGCACAAATCATTGGCTCAAAAACACTAGCTGTGCGTATAGTGAAGTGACTTGAGTGAAGTGAAACTTGTGCAAATCATAAAAAAAACTGTCCTTATTTTATTTTTTATTTTACAAATAATGTAATTTGGTATATTCGTGCAGTTGATTATGTGCACAATCAATATTTGTATTGCTTATGTTCATTTTGTTACTGAACTGAGTACTGAAAACTGTTCTGAGTTTGATGAATACTAACATTTTATACAGTGTCGATGCTTATACACTCAGACAGACACACTTGGCCAAACCGATTCACTCATTCATTCGTCCATTTTCTTTTCGGCCTGCTTAGTCCCTTTATTAATCAGGGATCGCCACGTGCGGAATGAACCGCCAACTTATCCATGATATGCAGTGTCTGAACAGTTATTATTAATTATAATAATTAATATTATTAACAGTAAACTGCTGTAATTAATGCAGATTTACTCTGCTACTGAAGAAGTTAAAGCTTTATCTCAGGTGTGTAACTGCATTCAGCGTTCACTAGAGGACAGCAGAAACACAGTTAACTGAAGCATCCGTTAAAGATGGTGTGGTGAGCTGAGCACTGACATTCACTCAAACATCGCCAAGATTTAACTCAGTTACAAGTAAATAACTGTGTTTGTTCTGTTAAGTGCTTCTTAAAGCTCCACTGAAATTAAAATAAAGTGTTTTAGATGTTAGTATAAGTCTGTTAGCTTTAAGGATACCAAGCTAGTGTGCTAGAAATCAACGATTTTTTAACATCACCTCATACTTCAGTTTCTAACCCTGAACTTCATCCTTTAAAGATGAAAAAAAATCCAAAGACTGCTGAAATTTCATACAGCGGTATTCAAAGAAGGTCAGTGAATTTAGATGCGTTCCTTACATGTGTTTGTTTGTCAATGTGATGTCATTTTATTTGATTATTCATTCATTCATTTTCTTGTCGGCTTAGTCCCTTTATTAATATGCGGTCGCCACAGTGGAATGAACCACCAACTTATCCAGCAAGTTTTTACACAGCGGATGCCTTTCTAGTCGCAACCCATCTCTGGGAAACATCCACACATACACACACACACACACACTCATACACTACGGACAATTTAGCCTACCAAATTCACCTGTACCACATGTCTTTGGACTTTTTTTTTTCCTTCTCTAGGGAAATGTTAAGAGTATGTATATTATATTTATGTGTATGTATGTGTAAATGTGCATCTTCTTCAACCCAAGCTCATTCTGAAAACGTAGTTTTCCCGCGGACGTTTCTGGAGACAGCGGAATACGTCCCGGGGGGTACGTACGGCCGCGTTTATTTTTTTCAAGTGAACGCTGTGGGGCGGTGTGATGCTGTTCTCTTTCGCGCTTGCCTTACCTCCTTGTGGAGGGCTTCCCCGCTGCAACCCGTTTGTCCACTCAGCTCAGCGTGTACGTCGGCAGGCTCGAGATGCGGAGAGGAGTCGACCACGGCGACCGGTTTCGAGTCCGGGGAAGAGCAGCTCCAGCAATCAGGTAAGACAAAAACAGAATCCCAAAAATTAAGTGAACGAGTTTCGTGACAGGGTGAGAACGCGGCGAAATCTGAAAATGCGGTAGAAAAAAAATCAGGGCTTTTGTTTTTTTGGACGGCTTTTGTGAACTGTTGCTCGGGTTTAGCGAAGCGATTTAGGGTTTAGGGTCGATCGGTAAAATTGGTTGGGTTCAGGGTAGGAGGAGGGCGAGTCGGCCGATTGGCTGGTCGCGCAGTCATTCATCCGGTCAGTCGGACAGCGGCCTCCGGTCTCCAGAAACGTCCGCGGGACTACGTTTCCACAATGAGCCTGGGTTGATCTTCTTTATTCAACTCAACCGAAACATGAAGAAAGGGCGGGGCATCGAGTAGTTCCTCCCCTTTAGAAACAGCCAATAGCTGTTTAGTTCTCTCACAGCTCTGCCAGTAAACACATCAAATGAACAGCCAGAGAAGAAGGGGCGGGGCATGTCAGATACTAGAGAGCATTCATTAAGACGGAAGTGACAATACTGCAAGATTTGGATGTTTATATCAGGTTTGTGTCTTCTGAATGTGAATTTTATTTGTTTTGGAGCACACTTGCTTATAGATATCCTTAAAACTTACTGACTGATGCATTTAAAATACTTTATTTGAGTTTTAAGGGACCTTTAAAGGATCAGTTCATCCATAAGTGAAATATACCTCATTTACTACTCAGTCAAGGAAACATTACTGTAACTTTTGCAAATAACAAAAGGCACAACGACAGTTTAAACATATTTGCTCTGAATAAAGGTTCAAACACTGAAGGCAAGGCAAGGAAAATGGGTTGTTATGCTCACGGTACAGTTTACAAGGCTCAGCAATGAGTGAGCTGTATATATGTGAGTGTAATCAGTCCATGAGCAGCTTTAGCTGTGTGAGTCTAATCAATGGGAAACTGGAACAGGTGTGAGTGTGGGGTGCATGACTGGATCTTGTAGTCCATATATCGGCGAATTTGTAGTTCTATGCGATCTGTGAGTTTACCAGTGATCTGTAAGGATCGCTGGTGATTGTGACAACCATAATATTATCTCATTCATACTTAACAAGTTTGACTGTAGTGTAACACCACCTTTATGCATGCAGGATGTTACACTGAGGGAGTTCACAGAACTTTTATTTCACACATACTGAAATTAAAATAAACAAGCCTGTTTTTTTCCCCTTTTCCTTCTTGTTTAATTTTTTTACATGTGTATACAGTATATAGTCCACACAAACAAAAGTAATCAATATCCAAAACCAGGCATTCATTGAATGTAAACAGTCTGTGTAAATGATGTAGATGGTTGGGTGAATGTTGCGTAGACGGATTTGAGTGCGATGCAATAATATCCACTTCCTCACACTGGGAAAACGGTAGAACGATGAGGAATTTAAGAGTCACTGACCGTCATTCCAAGTGTACACATATAGTTCACTCGCCAATGAAGAGCATAAAGAATGTTGAAACCAAATCATTGCAGTCCATTGAAAGCACCAACAAACACCTCATCTGAACATCTCTAGGACAACAGGTCCTGTCTACATACGAAATAAACATAGGGCAAATCACGACTATATATTGAAAATACTTGCAAACTTAAAACGTATTCAATACTCACATTTGAGCAGCAACAATAATGTTCTCAAAACAATCAGAGCCGGAGTGGGTCGGTAGCCTAAGGCTGCGTCCGAAACCGCCTACTACTCAGTAGGTACTGCATTTGAATTTAGACGTACTACTCGGCCGTTAGAAAAGTATGTTCTATACAGTATGAATGTGAAAAGTATGAATGGAATTCTACTACATCCGCCATTTTGTCATGGTCACGTGACCTACCTGCGTCAGTTGCGTTGCCTCACTTCCATTCATGAATTCTCTCACGGGGCATTATGGGATAGCGCAGCATGCATGGGATGCGCACTTCAGAATCTCGCCGGAAGTAGTAAGTCATCCGGGTACTTTTCGCATACTGATTTTCAAATTCTATGAATTCGGACATACTACTTGGCTCGCATACTGATTTTAGCGTACTATATAGTATGGAAGTATGTGGTTTCGGACGCAGCCTGTGTTTACCATGTGGTTCCCTCTACCAAACAGGACTCACTTGCTCTATGGTGAGCTGGAATATATCCAGTTCTCACTCCCCTCTAGTGCAACCTAGTGGCCTGTAGTAATACTGCAAACCTGCTTCTCACATCACAAGGAGCTAAAACAACAATTAAAGCATGTAACGTTTGTTCGTTACAGTAGAGTACCTACTCTTTTAGTGTCTCTTAAGTAAGTGCTTATTAAAATGAGTACCTACTCATTAAGTATGCAGTTTTGTACACAGTCATGGTAGTATGAAGTGACAAAAAAAAAGTGTTTATCCACTGAGGCAGAAAGTGACAAACTGCAAGCTTTATATAATAATTACATTATTAATGGTAACACTTTACAATAAGGTTCATTAGTTAATGCATTTACTAACATAAACTAATCATTAACAACACATATACAGCATTTATGAATCATAATTGAACATTTACTAATGCATTATTAACATCCAAGTCTGTGCTTAGTTAATGCACCGAGAGTTAACATGAACTAACAATGAACTACTGTATTTTCATTAACTAACGTTAACTAGCATGAACAAATACAGTGGTAGATGTATTGTTCATGTTAGTAAATGCTAGTAAACATTAACTAATGAACCTTATTGTAAAGTGTGACCTTATTAATAATATTAATTCCTTACATTTATATGGCTCTTTTCTGGACACTCAAAGCGCTTTACACATTTTTAGGGGAATCCACCTGGATGATGTGTTGTCAGCCATATTGCGCACACCACACACAAGCTAATTGGTGGAGAGGAGAAGCCAATTAATATAGGTGTATGGTTAGGAGGCCATGATAGACAGACCTCAGTTTAACGTCTCATCTGAAAGACGGCGCTCACTGAGCAGTATAGAGTCTCCTTTACTATACTGGGGTGTTAAAATCATAGACTGTAAAATATATGGACGTAGTATCCGTGACGTCACCCATAGGTTTCTAAAGAGCGCAAAAGAAGCCACAAGTAGGCATGGCCAACCGTCGCCATTTTGTTCGCGCGTCAACACACCCACGGCGGGATACCAAACATGGGCAAAGAGGCGGAGAGTGGGCGGAGCTACAGACGCATGCTGCATTTTGCTTGGACCTGGTTCAGACACACTTTACTTTGGGAGAACGCTTAATACTTTATCACCTGCGACTCGTTTGTGTTCTGACCACTTGTGCTTGGCTGTACACTATATCAATAAAGTGTTTAGACTTTTAAAAACACTGCTGTAATACATCGAGCCACTAAACATTGTTCTTATGACGTTTCTCAACAGGAGGAAAACGCGAATTACATCCAAACACCTCAGTTATAGTCTGTGTTAGTAAATGCAGGACTATTGATGAAATCCAGCATAACACTGTATGACAACGCTTCAGATGACTGTTCTAGAGCCTACAGCTAATCAATCCGTCAGATTCTGGAGTGGATTACAGCTCTAAATATAAATATAAACGATAAATGATCTTAAATAAAACAAATACATGTATAGAGATGGTGTATAAGTATATAACTTTACTCACATGGGAAACGGAGGCCACGTGAATGGTTTGTGAGCACAATTAAGTGCACTCAGCATGCCATGCCATCTAATAATTGTAGGAAACAAGTCCAAAAGGCAGTTGAGTGTGTAAAGCCACATAAAACAACACAGAAATACGATAAATATGCCGAGTTCAGTGGCTAATCTGCCGGATTCAGCTGAGGTGACGTGACGGCGACCAACGAGACCTAGCTGTCAATCAAGTGACCACTCCCTTAATTATGCAAACTTAATAAAACTTAATATAAAGGAAACGGATGAGTTATAAAAAAATTCACCCACTCACAGTTGTCATGAAGGGTAATATTAGCTGTATTAACCAAAATCTTTTTTTGTACCAGGCTGTAAACACCTTTTTTTTCTGCTGTAAAGTTGGCCATTCTAACAGTGGGCTCAATTGAAATTTGCTCTGTTTTGGAGCCAGGAGCGGCCACGACTAGCGGAATTTCAGATGAATTGCAGTTTTAGTTACTTCCGTATTGGCTTCCCGAGAGAGAGCGGGAAGTTGCCGCTTGGTTAAAACCCACACAGACCCCAGGTTGAGCGCCCCCTTCTGGTCTCACTAACACCACTTCCGGCAGCAACCTAGCTTTCCCATGTGGTCTCCCATCCATGCTTAGCTTCAGTGGGCTGCCATGTGAGAGTTGCAGAGAGCTAGCTGCCAGCTATATCTTCTAAACACAAATTTTGTCGTTGTTTTGGGCCACACTGAGCTTTTTAGATATCCTTAAAACAAACAAACTGACACTAACATCTAATTTAATTTCACAGGACCTTAAAAGTTCATCCAAAGTTAAAAACAACCTAATTTGCTCCCTATCTAAACCTATTTGAGTTTATCTCTTCAGTTGAACACAAAAAATATATATTTAGAGTAAAAATGCTAATCGCTTTTACTAGAAAAAAAATAATAACAAGCAGCATTACCAGCATTTCAACAGAAGACAGACTCTTTTGAAGAAGTGAAGAGTAAATAAATTCTGACCCTTCGGTTTTGGGTAAACCGTCCCTTTAAACAATGGAACTGAGCAATGTATGAGTCTGTGCAACAGTCTCTGATTGTGTAATTGCAGTTCAAAAATGAAGCATGAACAGGAGGATTAAGATAAATACTGTAAAGAGTCAGTGATGATGGCTCACAGGCCTCAGGGTTGGGACGTGTCTTCGATAACTCCACATCTGCCTTTCATTTAGATTCCTGACCTTATACACCCACACGTAGACTGATGCAATCTGGACACTTCATACTTCAGTAGCACAGCGCTGATATATGATGCCGTGCGTGTATCTGAAATATTGGAGATTACTCAAACATCTGCATGCCACATTTGACTATTTTGTTTTTCAAGCACTGATATTTATATAACAAGCCTGAAATAAAGACTTTGAAATATGACGTTGAAATAACTCTTTGAAATAACTAACGCTTTTTTCATGGAGTTCTCTTATTATACTGTAAAAAAATATCCGTATGTTAACAGTTTTACGTATTCTGTGGTTAATGTTTTTATTTTTCCCTGTTTATTTATGCTCTTGAATTGTATTGTGGGAGCTTGATCTTGCTTCCAACAACTTTTAACCTTGAAAAGTTTGAAAAAAGTGACTTTTATTGTCATTTTTATTAGTTTGTAGTGATATATTGTCTGGGTTGGTGTTGTATATTACGCTACAAAATGCCTTGTAATAAACTGCAGCACATTTTCTGTTACTTTACAGACGTGTTTCTCTATATACTACTTCTTATTCATTATATTATTATTATTTCAAATGACTAAAATGTCAATAAAAGTCACTTTGTTAAACTGTAGAGTTGAATTATCAGCATCTTAAGTCGACAGAGCAGAGATCAACATCCCACAATGCAATTCACAACCATAAATGTAACACTTAAAAAACAGAAACTGTTCATTAACAGACAGGGAGGGCTGCACAATATATTGCCAAAATGATTGTTATAGTGATAATAATATATGCAATATATGTATCATAGGCATGTGACAAATGACGTTTATTTAAAACCCAGGTTTATTATAGGTACGTAGCCCTTTATATATTTATGGAGAGAGTCAATTATGTTTCAGGAGGTAAGTTTTTTTTTTATGCAGTTTTTGTTTTCGCGAATCCACCAGAGGGCGGTATGTACGCTTTTTCAGATCTCATATTTCTTTCACGAGTGCCATTCGCACCTGCCCCTATAAATCCACCAGAGGCCAACTGGCTGACTAATTGACCAACTGATCCACTCGACCACCTTCCCTAAATTCAACCAATAGTGTTTTCAAAAGCACAGATTGTCCCAGCCACCCACTTCTCTAAACCCAAGCGTTAGAGTTTTCAAAAGCACCAATTGGCCGACCCACCCCCTTCACTAAACCCAATCGATAGTGTATTCAAAAGCACAGATTGACCAACCCAACCGCTTCCCTAAACCCAACCGACAGTGTTTTCAAAAGCACCTATTGATCTGCCCACCACCTTCCCTAAACCCAACCGATAGTGTTTTCAAAAGCACTAATTGACCCAGCCACCGCTTCCCTAAACCCAACCGACAGTGTTTTGAAAAGCACCGATTGACCAACCCAACCCCTTTACTAAACCCAACTGACACTGTTTTCAAAAGCACCTATTGATCCGCCCACCACCTTCCCTAAACCCAAAAGATAGTGTTTTCAAAAGCACCGATTGACCAACCCAACCCCTTTACTAAACCCAACCGATAGTGTTTTCAAAAGCACCGATTGACCAACCCAACCCCTTTACTAAACCTAACCGATAGTGTTTTCAAAAGCACCTATTGATCCGCCCACCACCTTCCCTAAACCCAAAAGTTAGTGTTTTCAAAAGCACCGATTGACCCAGCCACCCCTTCCCTAAACCCAACCGACAGTGTTTTCAAAAGCACCGATTGACCAACCAAACCCCCTTACTAAACCCAACCGATAGTGTTTTCAAAAGCACCTATTGATCCGCCCATCACCTTCCCTAAACCCAACCGATTGTGTTTTCATAAGCACTGAATGACCCAGCCACCGCTTCCCTAAACCCAACCGACAGTGTTTTCAAAAGCACCGATTGACCCAGCCACCGCTTCCCTAAACCCAACCGATAGTGTTTTCAAAAGCAATCTAGAAAAAGAAAAGCCCTCACGGCCGCCTGAATGTTACCACGTTTGCAGATCATACCATGTTCTCACCCTGTTATTTACTTGTTTTTTTTATTTTTCCTGCTTTCTAGAACCATTCTTCACCGGACTCATACCACGTCATCATGGTCAACTTCACTCTGCATTTCAAGTTCCTTCATATACACGGCGAGCCACTGGGCAAACTGGTAACAGGGGAAAAGCTGGCCATATTGAGGTAAGCAGTCAGCTGGTAGCGTAAAAAGAAACAGAAGCTGTTTGCGGCGTCATACTGCCCCATAGCGTTCATTTTAAAGACAAAATGCAGACATACATAATTCTGGCTACATAATTCGCGCTCTCCAGGTGCTACATACTCACAATGAGCCTGTGTTGTTTACTTAATACATTGGTAGTTTATCTAAATTTGACCAATCAGATGGGGTTTTACTATCTTTAGCCCCGCCTCCCCAGTAGTTGCAATTCTGCTTTTGGTTGAAACTTCCCAAAGGTGAACCCAGGGCTGAAAATAAACAATAATGGGCGGAGTCTATAAAAATGACAACAGTCAATCAGAGTCAGAATATCTGCGCAGGTTTCCACTCATTTGCAGTGTTTGAAAGACTAAATGTTTGCACCTCGATACAGATTTTTAGACTAAACTGAAACAAGCTTAGACTAAAACAGTTTTATTGTTATACATAATTTAAGTAATATAATAAATATAAATAGTAGCACGGTGGTGCAGTGAATAATCGCCTCACAGCAAAAATTAACTAGTTCGAGCCTCGGCTGGGACAGTTGGCATTTCTGTGTGGAGTTTGCATGTTCTCCCTGTGTTGGCTTGGGTTTCCTCTGGGTGCTCCGGTTTCCTCCACAGTCCAAACACATACGCTATAGGAGAATTGATGAACTAAATTGTTGTTGTATGAGTGTGAATGTGAGTGTGTATGGGTGTTTCCCAGTGTTGGGTTGCAGCCGGAAGGGCATCCGCTGTGTAAAACATATGCTGGATAAGTTGGTGGTTTATTCCGCTGTGGCGACCCCAGATTGATAAAGGGACTAAGCCAAAAAGAAAATGAATGAATAAATATAAATGTTTAATGTAATAATTATAAAATAAATTGCTGAGCAAAACATTCATGTTCAAAAAGTGGGGTCAACAGTTAAGGGCCTTTAATTTGTGTGAAAACCTAGTGAAGCAATGCAAACAGAGAAGAATTATGCTCACTCAGATTACAGCTTACACTTTTAGCACACAGACAGGTGTCAAAGTGACCCGACGACCCCAAAAAACGCACACCGCCCATCAAACAATACAGAGAAACCTGTGAACCCCAACACCTGCTGTGCTCTCGGTGTGTGTGAGAGAGAGACGCTTACTGGGAAATAAGATGAAAACACACTCACCCTCCTGCTGACATGTAAAATTCCACATTTGATGATTCTCAGCTGTAAACCACGGACCTTTTTCACAAGACTGTCATGATGCGTTTAACAGCAGTGGTGGAAAGAGTACTGACAAATCATACTCCAGTAAATGTACAGTACTTGCCTAAAAATGTAGTGCAAGTAGAGTAAAAGTATCTGTTGTAAACATTACTCAAAGTAGGAGTAAAAAGACCTTTTTAAAGTACTCAAGGGTAGTGAGTATTACGGAAAGTTGATGCGTTTACATGCAGTGTGTGCAGGGATTTTATTTGTTTGTTCCTTCCAACATTACCTCTATTTTTTGTTTGTTCTGTCTTTCCTTCATTTGATCGTTCATTCCTTTCTTAATTAACTTGTTCCTTCTTTCATTCCTCCTTTCATTTGTTCGCTCATTCATGTGTTTGTTTGTTCATATTTTTGTTCCTTCCTTCATAAGGTCTTTTGTTCATTCATACATTCGTTCGTTTGTTTCTTTGTTCCTTTATTCATTCAGTCCTTGCTTCATTCCTCCCTTCGGTTGTTTATATTTTTGTTCCTTCCTTCATTAGGTCCTTTGTTAATTTGTTTGTTCCTTTCTTCCTTCTTTCTTTATTTTCTTCAGTCCTTTCTTGTTCAGTCCTTGAATCCATCCTTCATTCATTTTATCCTTCCTTCATTAGTTCAGTCCTTCCTTAATTTGTTCATTCCTTTTTTGGAATTTCTATTTCCTCCCTTCGTTCTTTCCTTTGTTCCTATTTTTGTTCCTTCGTTAGGTCCTCTGTTCATTCGTTTGTTCCTTCCCTCCCCTAGTTTGTTCAGTCCTTCTACGAACCCTTCTTTCATTCATTTGGTCCTTCCTTCCTTAGTTTGTTTAGTCCTTCCTTGAATCCTTCTTTCGCTTATTTGGTCCTTCCTTCCTTAGTTTTTTCAGTCCTTCCTTGAATCCTTCCTTCATAAATTTTTCCTGGCTTCATTCATATTTTTGTTCCTTTTTTCCTTAGGTCCTTTGTTCATTCATTCGTTCCTTCCTTCCTTAGTTTGTTCAGTTTTTCCTTGAATCCTTCCTTCATTCTTTTGGTCCTTCCTTCATAGTTCGGTCCTTCCTTCCTTAGTTTGTTCAGTCCTTCCATGTATACTCCCTTCATTCATTTGGTTCTTCCTTCCTTAGTTTGTTCAGTCCTTCCATGAATCCTCCCTTCATTCATTTGGTTATTCCTTCCTTAGTTTGTTCAGTCCTTCCATGAATCCTTCTTTCATTCATTTGTTCCTGGCTTCGTTCTTCCCTTCTTTCATATTTTTGTTCCTTTCCTTATTAGGTCTTTTGTTTATTCATTCATTCCTTACCTCCCTTAGTTTGTTTAGTCCTTCATTGAATCCTTCCTTCATTCTGTTGGTCCTTGCTTTGTTCATATTTTTGTTCCTACCTTCATTAAGTCCTTTGTTCATTCATTCGTTCCTTCCTTCCTTAGTTTGTTCAGTTTTTCCTTGAATCCTTCCTTCATTCATTTGGTCTTTCCTTCATTAGTTCGGTCCTTCCTTCCTTAGATTGTTCAGTCCTTCCTTGAATCCTTGTTTCATTCATTTGTTTCTGGCTTCGTTCCTCCCTTCTTTTTTTATATTTTTGTTCCTTCCCTTATTAGGTCCTTTGTTCATTCATTCATTCCTTACTTCCCTTAGTTTGTTCAGTCCTTCCTTTCATTCATTTGGTCCTTTCTTCATTAGTTTGGTCCTTCCTTCTTACCTTCCTTAGATTGTTTAGTCCTTCCTTGAATCCTTCCTTCATTCATTTGGTCCTTCCTTCGTTCGGTCCTTCCTTTTATTCCTTGTTTGGTCCTTTCTTCATTCTGCCCGTCCTTCCATTCTTCACTCGTTCCATTTAGTGATTGTTTAAGGCTGTTTGGCTATTTTAGTCATCACAAGATCGACATCCTTAATTATTACATTTTTAAAGTTTACCCTGCTACGATGACTTCCGCCACTCTGAAAACTGGAAATGTGAAAAGGTCTATTACACTGTAGGTTGTGTGTTTTCTTTGTCAGACCTTTAGTGAAAGTGTTATTGCACTGCACAAAATGCTTTTCTTACTTAAAGTTTTGTTTCTAGTCCAAATATCTAAAATGTCTGAAATCAAGAAGCGTTTTCAAGATAAGCAAAACATATTGTGTTGGTTTTAAAAATAATATGCCAAAATTATGTGAGTTTTTTTCTTAAAACAAGCTTAATAATCAACCAATGGGGTAAGCAAAAGTTACTTTGAAATACGTTTGAAATACGTTTATTTTGCTGGCCCCATTGGCAGATTATTCAGGTTGCTTTAAGGGAAAACTCATAACATTTATATATATTTTTCTTAAAATAAGTCAATATGTTTTGCTCGTCTATAAAAAAGCTTCTTGATTTAAGAATTTTCTTTTTAGATATTTGAACTGTCAAAACTTTAAGTAAGAAAATCCTATGTGTTTGAATCCTATTCTGTTTTGGGAAAGTTACTTCAAAAAAGCATTTAATCATAAAAGTGAGTGTAATTTACTCATTGAGCAATTAAGATAATGTACAGTCAATTACATGACTCAACACTAACATTCAATATATTATAATATATAATAAATTAAAACTTTACCCTTTCTCTCGGTCCCTTTGTGCATTTGTCAAATCATCATTTAAACTTGTAGACAGATTCTTAATAGAATTCTCAATTTGTGCAAAAACACAATGTATTATCTGCAAACGCCTGTATAAATCACTCATAATCTGTAGTTCATCTCTCAAAAGCAAGTATTTAAGTCTACGAACATATCAGTGGCATCAAAGAAGTCACTGTCATTGTGTCAAAATGCTGAGTCATGTTGTCATTATAACAGTGAACTCTGATTATATTACCTTGCGTATTACACTGCAAAAATACTTCTTACTTACATTTATTGTCTTGTTTCGAGTCCAAATTTCTAAAAACTCTTAAATGATGATTTTCATTGATAAGCAAAAAATTTTGTCTTGTTTCAAGAAATTCTATGAAAAAATTCAGTGAGTTTTTCCTTAAAATAATCCACCAGTGGGGTAAGCAAAATAATTGTTATTTTCCTTTTGACAAAGGATTATTTTGCTGACCTCATTGGTAGATTATTTTGCTTGTTTAAAGCAAAAACTCCCTTAATTTTGACATATTATTTCTTAAAGCAACACAATATGTTTTGCTTGTCTAGAAAAAAGCTTCTTGATTTAAGAGTGTTTAGTTATTTGGACTAGAAATGACAACAACTTTAGTATGAAAAGCATTTGTTTGCGGTGTATGCATATAACCTTTTCAAAAGTTGTGGGATGTGGGATGTTGGTTAAAACAGACTGGATATGATTCACTGCATAATCGTGGTCTGACCAAAATAATCATGTCCGGAATACATATTTGTCAGTTCTCAGAAATGTAGCCCTGGGCACATGTTTCCAATGAGCCTGGGTTGGAACATGTACTTGACAGTTTAGATCGGTACGGTATGGTTATGGTATGGTTTGGTATGCTTTAATGGCCGTTTCCACTGTCAAAAGGGACCAAAAAGCAAACCATACTGTACCATTTTTGGTGGAGACTTTCAGAAGGGTACATAGCAAAACAAAGGGGTACCATAAGGTGGAGAAAGACGTGCAACTGAATGCTTTTGGTTTACAGAGATACATCACTCGCTCATGCAACAAGCCAGGAGAATGAAAACAAAGAAATCTCCATTTTTTAAAACACAGCCGAGACAATATGCCGTAATAATATATACATAAAAAAACAAGCCATGGTCGACCCGAGCTCAAACAAACCTCGTCATCCTCTTGATGAACAGCCACAAAGTCAAAAAGAACAACAACAGAATCTACCTTATGGTACCCCCTAAAGTGCGAGCTGTTTCACTCTCTTGTGTGCGTTCGCTGCGCATCTATATTTGAAATAACAAACTTCTTGAGCTGATGATAATAACGTGCGCATGATTATTGAAGTGCTTCTGACATCTGATCCTTTCAGAAACGGACAAACGAGAGTGAAGTGTGAAAAAAACAAAGGAGAAGCCGGAAAAACGAATGAGCAAATGATTCCTTCAGCAACCAAACATGAACAAACTGCAATGTTTAAGGGTCATCATCACATTTTGGAGTATTATGAACTTGGAATGACAGAATTACAGAATTGCTGTGTGTAGTTCTCCTGTAGTTGGTATTATATCGACGACTGTAAGGGTCTCTATGTGTTCATATATGTTGCATTTATTTATTTATTTTATATAATTGCAGACGTTACAGTAGCCTTTTTCACACTGTCATTGATCTGCTGTTATAATCAAATCATGTTCATAGAAAGGTTGCTAGGTCGTTGCTAAGGTGTTCTTAGTGGTTGCTAGGGTGTTTTAGGTTATTACTAATGTGTTGCTAGGCGGTTGCTAAGGTGTTCTTATTGGTTGCTAAGGTGTGCCTAGGCGGTTGCTAAGGTGTTCTGAGTAGTTGCTAGGCAGTTTTGAACAAAAAATACCATGGTTCTAGTATGAATTAGCATGTTGCTAACATGTTTTTACCATAAATTAGCATGTTGTTAGCATGGTTCTAGTATGAATTAGCGTGTTGCTAGCATGTTTATAGTATAAAGAGCTAGAATGACCAAGAGGCGACACTCAATAGAACGTTCCATTGCAACAACAGCGCCCAGCAACAGCCCTGGATTCCGCCATTTTAGAAGGAAAGCGATCGGCTGACCATTGGATTGCTGTCGGGATGGCAAGAAGCTGCCTAGTTTTTCATTTATTTACTTAAAAAATGCATTAAAGCTGAGATACAACCTGAAAGATGACAATACAACACTTACTAGCACAATCACCAGCACTTTTAGTAGTTTATTTTACAGACTTATAATATGCTGTTGTTCTATTGGAGTTTTCATTCCAAAATGGCCGCCACGCCATCTAGTGGCTGTTTCCCGAATCGCACTAGAGTGTCGCCTCTTGGTGATTCTATGCTCTTTGTATAAACTAGCATGTTGCTAGTATGTTTAGTTTAGTGTTAGCATAGATTGGTATGCTGTTAGTATGTCCAATGTAAAGTGAATGGCAATTTTATACAATGGAAGTCTATGGGACAGTTGCTAAAGTGCCGTAAGTTGTTGCTAGGGTGTGGCTAATAAGTTGAAAGGTCATCAATGATAGGAAGATTGGTAGTCTGAGTTTATTGAGCTCAACATTAAGCCTGTATGACAATCTGGCGCAAAGTTATGAGGTCACAAAGTGTGGTCCAATGTTAAGTCAATGGGACTTTTCCGAATTTTTCAGGTCAGTTTTCGGAAAACCGTAAGTCGGATCATTTGGAAAAGATAAAGCAACCAGAGTCAGACCAGTTTGGAGGTTTGGAGTTAGTTTGGTGGTTGTAGTATGAGCGGTGTAGGACAAGATGCATATTGAAATTAGTCTCAGAAGAAGAAGACGACGGAAGAATAATACGTTTATGTAACAGTATGTTGACTTTCTCAAGCCACCATAATAAGAAGTCAGTTTAAGGGCAAACACTCTTTCACAGCACTGTGTCTCCAATAAACCTGGGTTGAATGTATTTACTGTAAAAACCACTAATTACATGACTCTATCCCACTCTTACCCATAAACCCAACCCTCACAGGAAACCTCTGAATGTGGAGAAACCACTGTAAAGTATCATTTTTAAGCATTTTGAATTACGAGAAGAGCATAATGCCCTTGTAAATCACCTTAAAACCTCAAACCCATGTCATTATACAATTTCGTGTCCTCATAAAAAACACTAGTACACTCACACACAATTCACATTCACCTCCGACCAACTAGTCTGATTAGAGGATCATAAAGAGCTCTGAAACTGCTTCATCAGCCTCAACATTTTTTGAAACAATGATTCATTTTACAGCTCCGTACTTTCAGTGGATGACTCTGTGTGTATCCTGAGAGAGTGAAGGAGAAACATCTGTTTGCACTTTAAATAAAATGACACATAGCACTATTGGGCTGGTTAAGCAGCAATAAACTGCTCTTCTGAGTGTGCAGCTGTCCACAGACGTGTTTGCTCTTCGACAGATTGTGTGTGTTTGTTCAGGATAAATTACCTGCAGCTCTCCATTGGGTTTCCAGCGCTTCATCTCATGTGTTCATCCTCCTGTATGAGAGCAAACCACATTTACTCAATGCACTGCAAAATATGCTTTTGTCTTATTTCTAGTCCAGATATCTAAAAATTCTGAATAACAGAAACTATCAATGATCAGCTCAGGGACACCTCATGTGCTTTATTCAGTGTAAAATGCTAATAATGTGAGTTTAAAGGCCATTTTACATCACATTTATTGCCATACTACTGAAAGCAGCAGCAGATAGTTCACCTCAGATCTGGAAAATAAAATAAACTGCTTGAGATTAAGCTTTAGAACTGTGAAATCATGCAAATCAACACATATCAGTGATTCAGCATCTACATTTAATAACAAAGAGCTATTAGCTACTCTACTGAAAATGTAGCTTAACTACACTGAAAGCTACCTTGTTGGAAACGTAGCAAGCTAAGCTAAAAGCTACATGGCAAAAGTAGCTCAGCTACATCTATTTTACAATTTTCACTTTTAAATCGAAGCAACTTAAATCAAAGTCAATCACATCTTAGTGATCAATAAAACTGTCAATAAATCATATGAGGCAGAATAGTTCAGTTTAGTTATTTACTGTAAATAATAGCCTATTCTGTATTAAACAGAAACAACCTATAGTATATAACAGATAAAACAAAAACAAAAAATCCAATAAACCCAGCTGTTACACATTTAAAATACTATAGTCCTTTATAGTAAAGGGAAATATTTTGGAATAAGCATTATAGTATATATATAATATATATACAGGGGCGTTGCGAGGGGGGGGGGCTTTGGGGGCTTAAGCCCCTGATGTATTGTCAAAAGCCCCTGATCTCTTGGAATATGTTGCACTTAAATAAAAATATGTTGATTAACATTTATTTTGTTATGTAAGTACTAAAAATTACCACATACATCACGAACATTCCACTTAACGCAGTGTTTGTGTCAGGTAATTAAACCATCAGCTGTTTAGCAGTACCTGTTTCTACCGGCAGGTGGGAGTGGCTCTGTTGTCACATGGTGTTAAAAAAATCCCGCTACTGCACATCATTCATTCATTATTTTGAGGAGCTGAAGCTAATGAGGTAATAATACAACTCTTTCGCGAAACTGAATAGTTTTAACTACTGATGAAGCTTGTTTACACAGTATAAAATGTGTGTAGTTTTGGTGACATAAAATAACTATAATCAGTAAAATGTGCATCATATCAATGTAAATACAAGTAAAAAAAAAACGTAAATTGTACTAGCTTTCTAGATATGATATATTTATATGATATAGCAAGTCACATCTGTTTCTGTAATAGTTAAATCACAGTGAGTTTATGCATCTAGCTTATTATTATATAACTCTACTGTAACATGCTATGTCAGTTTGAATCAAATTATAAATCGACTTTCTTATGAAAATACCTAAAATGGTTGGAAGAACACACAGTTGAAGTCTGAATTATTTGCCCCCGTTTATTTTTTCCCCCAAATTCTGTTTAACGGAGAGAATATTGTTTTCAGCACATTTATAATCATAATAGTTTAAATAACTCAACTCTAATAACTGATTTATTTTATCTTTGCCATGATGACAGTAAATAATATTTGACTAGACGTTGTTTAAGACACCTCTATACAGCTTAAAGTGACATTTAAACGCTTTAAAGGCAGGTTAGGGTAATAAGGCAAGTTATTGTATTACGATGGTTTGTTCTGTAGACTATAGGAAAAATATATAAAATCTTAAAGGGGCTAATAATTTTGACCCTAAAATGTTTTTTTTTTTTTAAATGTAAAACTGCTTTTATTCTAGCTGAAATAAAACAAATAAGACTTTCTTCAAAAGGAAAATATTATCAGACATAGGCTACTGTGAAAATTTCCTTGCTCTGTTAAACATCATTTGGGAAATATTTAAAAAATAAAATAAAATTCAAAGGAAAGCTAATAATTCTGACTTCAACTGTATAAAACATTTATTGTTGCAGTCGTGTAAATGATCAGTTAAAGCCTTTTTATTTTTATTCAGATCGTATTTTTATTCTACTACTGCAACAGCTGGATGCCTTCATCCATATTAGGGATTTCCTAGAATGTTCTACTACTTTTGTGAAGAATATATATGGAATTTCTGCTCAAGTATGAATAAAACAGGCATTACATGCATTTAAAGTGCTACAATGCCCATATCACCCTATTTTGAGGAAAACTGAAAAAAAAAAATCCCTCTGAAGAAATTTAAAGTAAACATATTTCTAGCATATAGATCTTTATTTTTATTTTTTTTTTGTAGCCTTAGCTAGCCTACTATTTTTGATAGAATTGTTATTATGTAAAAAATAGTAGCCTATTGAATATCAATATTTTGCAAGGTATTGAATTTAGAAATTCCATTATTTTGACAACACCACACCTCAGTTAATCACTCTGTCCAAATGAACATGTTTGTAGCTTTGTATCACATTAGATAACAACTCACACTATAAAAATAAATCATATTTTCAGATTTGAAAACATGCAGAAAATTACATTTTCAAAAAACAAACAGAAACTTCAAATCAGGAGGAGATAGGAGGCTCAAGAGGTATGATATGGCTCATAACAGACTAGTTTTTTTCCTATTCTTAAAAACCCTTTATTTATTATTAACCATTTTTAATCCTGTTAATAAGATTAGAATAGGTATATTAGTGCGGTGAATTAAAACTTTCTTTGGGGTGGTTCTTTGGGGCTAAGCCCCTTATCCCTTTCGACCCTAGCAACGCCCCTGTATATATATATATATATATATATATATATATATCAGAGGTCGCGTTAACCGAATATCTTCCATCATTGACGGATTTTTTTCAGCAGTGACGAAAAAAATCTGAAGGTGATCCGTCATTTTGACGGATTATGCTGAGGGGGATCTGTTGTAATTTGTTGCTAACTGTAATTCCCACTCCTGTCCAGCTGATGGCGATTGTCCTTGTTTTGTCTCTTCTCTTTGTCACTGTGTACAGTTGCAAAAATGTCACAGCAGCTGAGTGTGAGAAGTTTCTTTAAACGGCCAAATCGTTGTGATATTAATAATAAAGGTGAAAAAGAGGAAGTGATGCAGTAGACGATGAAGAACAAACTGTTGTTATGGGCCAACCAAGCAGCAACAAGGAGGTCAGGTGGTTTGGAGTGCGTTGTGAGCACCATGCACTACCGTAACCGCACGCGGAGGGCTGAAACCGCACCCCTGGTGCTGAAGGAGCGCGTGCTGCAGTTTTTTTTACCGGTGAAATGAGTGCTTGCAAGACCGGGAAATCACACATTCAAAAAATCCAGCAAACTTCTGATCACTTCCTTAGGAGAAATGTTTTCTAACTACAAAATGCTGGCTGAAGTGGCACTACCCAGATAGCAGGTAGTAATCGGCCCGAGCTCGGCTGCCCTTCGGTGCCTCCGGCTCCAACTCGGCATCGGCGAGTGTTATCCAGGCCAAGTGTGCAGCTCGCTCGCGCACATGCGTTTGTGATGTGGCTGTAAAGCACTGGCCCGATTCCTGTTAACCATATCCATAGTCCAGGGCGCTTCTGGCAAGAACTCTCCAGTGTGGCAGCAGAACGTGGCTTCAGCCTCCAGAACAAATTTAAAACTGTCAGGAGAAGTCGACTTTCAGAGGCAAAGACACAGAGTTTAATGACAGCTGCCTCTGCATCAGTTTCTCTTGATGCGTGTGGTTACGCACAGGCAAGCACCAAGTTCAGGTCGACGCAGGAGGAAGATATGAGGTAAGGCAGATAAGTGTTTTTGTTCGTTTGTCAAATAAATAAATGAATATTTTAGCCTTTATGCTCGTCGTGCAAGTTCATTATTAAAATATCAATGACAAAAGCGATTAGAAAATATGCAAATTAATTGACGGTCAATAAAAGGTTATGACAACCCTTTCCGTCAAAATGATGGACAATGACAAAGTCTAACGCTATGTGTGTGTATATATATATATATATATATATATATATATATATATATATATATATATATATATATATATATATATATATATATTAGGGGTGTCACGTGACCACACAGACACAGACGCACACACAGCCATGCGCTCGAGACAACAGGTCCAGGCAGTCAGAGGACTGCTTTAATCTTTCACTCACTTGTACTTAGTCATTTTAGCGAACACCTCAGATACTGTTGGCTGGTTCCTGTTGGTTGTGCCTCTTTTTTTACCGACGCCATTATAACGACACAGATCACGAGTCCCGCAGAAAAAGTGATTGACAGGTGGTAATTATGTGTGTATCTTGCCTTTATTCATTTACTGTATGATTTGTTTATGGGTAAAACAAAGACCATGCAGATCAGGTAGTTTAAACGGTAGGCTACAAATAATTAATTGGTCATTAATAAATTAATTATTCATAATCAAAAATCTAATCGAATCGTGCCTTTAGAATCGAAAAATGTAATCGAATCGAGGATTTGGAGGATCGTGACACCCTTAATATATATATATATATATATATATATATATATATATATATATATATATATACTAAAGTAATTATTTATTGCATCTTAACATGTACTTCTGGAGGTATGGTCTCCTCTCCCTCAGTCATCTTTCCATCAATCAAGTTTCGTTTGGCGGCGTCGCATCAAAAACTTTGTTGTCAAACACCGTAAAACAGGAAGAAGAAATCGGCATTTTCGCCATCAAATGGATTTACTTTCATCGGCTAAACACCGGCCTCAGCTCTGTGAATGTTGGTGCAGTCACTTATTGATCCACTATCCATAAATGTAGCTTGTGTTGACGCTACTGCGCTACTTGACTTATAAAATATCTTCGCTACTGAAAAGCTATTTAATTTAGAAAGTAGCAACACTACCGCCCCGCTACTGAGAAATGTAGTTAAGCTAGTAGCGTCACTACTTGTAGCAATGCTACTGCCCAACACTGTTAATATGTATTAGCCACAGCCATGTCACCCTGCAGCCCAAGACCGGTTACTCACTGAAGCTAAGCAGGGCTGAGCCTGGTCAGTACCTGGATGGGAGACCGCTAGGGAACACTAGGTTGCTGTTCGAAGTGGTGTTAGTGAGGCCAGCAGGGGGCGCTCAACCTGTGGTCTGTGTGTGAGTCCTCATGCCCCAGGAAAACTGAAGGGGACACTACACTGTCAGTGGGCGCCGTCTTTCGGATGAGACGTTAAACCGAGGTCCTGACTCTCTGTGGTCATTAAAATCCCATGGCTCTTCTCGTGAAAGAGCAGGGGAGTAACCCCGATGTCCTGGCCAAAGTCCCTCTATTGGCCCATACGATCATGGCCACCCAATCATCCCCTTCCACTGAATTGGCTCTATCACTGTCTCTCCACTCCACCAATAGCTGGTGTGTGGTGAGCGCACTGGCACCGTTGTCCTGTGGCTGCCGTCGCATCATCCATGTGGATGCTGCACACTGGTGGTGGTGTGGAGAGACCCCCCTCATGATAGTAAAGCGCTTTGGGTGTATGGCCATACACAATAAATACGCTATATAAATACACACATTACAATACATTAATTAGATAAATCTTACCATTTCACTGGAGTGCACTATTTTGTTCTGCTAACTGGCTGTATTTAAATGTCTGTCATGTTTCGTCTGGTGCAAACAGCCAATTGTGGGGGAGGGGGGTGTTGAAGGTTGGGTCTGAACTATGCACTATATTTCAGACAGCCGATGTGATCGGATATTATACCAAAGTTGGCGATACGGGGGTGTTATTGACTGTACCAAAAACTGAGGACCGGGGGGTGAGAGGTGGTTAGGTAGTTGTGAAATTACGAGAGGGTGCTCGCTGCAGAGCCATTTGAGCAGAGCTGAGCTCCAGCGAGGGGGAGCATGAGCTCTCGCTCCTCCTCATGTAAGCTGTTTTAATGCGTACACCAACCCCACCCCTAACCCTACCCCCAGTGACATCACTCGTTGAATAAGTGCAAAAAAGGTGGAGCTCAAGCCCCCCCTCGCTGGAGCTGCAGCGAGCACCACTTGGAAATTATGGGAATTTTCAGGGAGAAATAACAAAACGGGAGATGGGTCTAAAATACGGAAGACTCCTGGAAAAACAGAAGTGTTAGAAGGTATGATTTATAACTGTAAAGCTACATGCTTTTCACTGCAAATTTAGCTACGTAGCATGTTCTTAGGACATGGGGTCACAATGTAACCTGCTCACCTAATGTGTACATTCATAATCATGCCCGGATTGGCTAATCGGGAGGACCGGGAGAATTCCCGGTGGGCCGGTCCGTTTTTTGGCCGCGAGGGCCGGTGTCCCTAGCTCCAGAATCTGTTGCTCTCAGCAGTCACACTTTTTAAATTAATGTATTATTTACTTGACCACAGTCTTCTTATTAAATATTTTACCGCAGCTCTGCTCTTTTTATCTATTTTCCCGCAGCCTCGTGGCCAAGATGCAGCCTGCAGGTTAATGAACATACAACTGTTGTGGTCGAGTGGTTAGCATGTTAGGTTTCGACGCCACTGACCCGGGTTTGATCCTCGTCTGAGTATTTATTTATTTATTTATTTATTTATTTCATTTTTATTGTTAAGACATATAATACTGTTTGGGTTGTTGAACATTTGAAGTTCTAAAGCAGCTGTTTTCTCCAAAAAAAGACGTGATAGTGTAATTAGAAACTGAATTGGAAATGACCTTATTTCAATATTGTCAGTCGTCAACTAAGGTGGGCCGGTCTGAGGCTTGAAACTCCAGGGCTGAAAAGGAGTCCCACTCCGGCCCTGTTCATAATATTTATATTATTTGCTAATTAATAACCACCTCATGTGGAACTCTGAATCTGCTTCTCATTTCGGAGTCTGCTATTGTCCACCGGAAGTCACAATTTGGTCACGAGCGCATGCTTTGAGAGCTTACTTGAATGAATGAATCACACCAAAGCAACCTGGAGTGCTGCAATATAATTGGCTAAACTGGCATTGGGAGGGTTTAAAGAACTAAAACAAAGACAGGCATTCACAATACACATTTTAAAAGCAGAATATCTGACTTCATTATTGTTTTTCAAATGAACAAGAATGTTCACTGAGCATGTTTCTGAAATATCTGCAAACATATCATGGTATTTTAATGCTTAAGAAGAGTCAAAAACTTACATACAGCACCTATGAGCTGACACAGTGGCGCAGTAGGTAGTGCTGTCGCCTCACAGCAAGAAGGTTGCTGGGTCGCTGGTTCCAGCCTCGGCTCAGTTGGCATTTCTGTGTGAAGTTTGCATGTTCTCCCTGTGTTCGTGTAGGCTTCCTCCAGGTGCTCCGGATTCCCCCACAGTCCAAAGACATGTGGTGCAGGTGAATTGGGTAGGCTAAATTGTTCGTAGTGTATGAGTGTGTGTGTGGATTTTCCCAAGAGATGGGCTGTGGCTGGAAGGGGATCCTCTATGTAAAAACGTGCTGGATAAGTTGGCAGTTCATTCTGCTGTGGCGACCCTGGATTAATAAAGGAACTAAGCCGAGAAGAAAATAAATGAATGAATGGATGACAGCACCTTTAAGCTCAGCCTTGTGTTTTTAAGAGTTTATTTTAGCTGTAATAACAACTCTCTAATCACAGATGCACCAATGAGAAAGTGTGAAACACAAATGAAACCCTCAGCTAAAAGACTGACCCTTTATATTTACAAACAACAGCTGTTTAGAATCTCGTTTCTGCTGGGTGATGTCACAGAATGCACTAGAATTTTGGAATGTTTTTTTTTCTGGAATGATTACGGAATGTCCTTTCCTGTGTGAACGGCGCATTATTGAATTTACCGGTGAAGTCATTATGGTAATATTACAGCCATTTACTTGCATTACTGAGTGAAAGGAGCTTTTGACTTGCTTGTGTCAATCAACAAGGACAATAGTTTCGGCTAAAAACCATCTATTATTATTCATTTGTTCATTTTCCTTCTGCTTATTCCCTTTATTTATCAGGGGTCGCTACAGCGGAATGAACTGCCAACTATTCCAGTATATGTTTTACCCATAGCCGATGCCCTTCCAGCTGCAACCCAGTATTGGGAAACATCCGTACACACTCAGTCACACACAAACACTACAGCACAATTTAGTTCATCCAATTTCCCAATAGCGCATGTGTCTGGACTGTGAGGGAAACCGGAGCAGGCTAGAACATTCAAACTCCACATAGAAATGCCAACTGGCTCTGCCGAGACTCGAATCAGCGATCCTCTTTCTGTGAGGCGACAGTGCTAACCACCGTGCCACCCTATCTTTTATTATCTACTGAAGAAAAACAGCCACCTACAGCTGAAGTCATTGTTTTCTTTTTCCAATATTCCCCAAATGATGTTGAACAGATTTAGGAATTTTCACAGTATTTCCTATAATATTTTTTCTTCTGGAGAAAGTCCTATTTGCTTTATTTCAGCTAGAATAAAAAGCAGTTTTTATATTTTTTAAACAATTTTTAGGTCAGTATTATTAGCCCCTTTAAGCAATATTTCCTCATTGTTTTCACTTCCTCATGTGCTTTTAAACCTTTAAAAGTTTCTTTCACTAACGAACACAAAAGGAGATATTTTAAAGAAAGCTGGTTGCTGGGAAACAAAAATACTATGGAAGTCAGTGGGTGCCAGCAAGCAGCATTCTTCAAAATATCTTCCTTTGTGTTCAACAGAAGAAAGAAACTCATAGAGGTTTTGAACAAGTTAAGAGTGAGTTATTTTTCGCTGGACTATCCCTTTAAGATGATGTAGTTTTCTTCTTAGTTGTCAGCATCTCCTTTACTTCATGTTTTTAAATTGTGTTTATGATAAAACAGGACAGTGATCATGATCAATCAAGAATTCTGAATGCAATCTTGCAGAGCTGCAAACTCCACAGGAGATTTAGGAAAACCGAGATACAATAGGCTGTGTTTGCTCTTCATTTATTTTCATTAGCTATGCCATTCTGAGAAACTAAAGAGAACAAAATCATCTCTTCCAGATAAACTGGAGCTGATATCAGTCAGAGAAACGGAGTTTAGTGTGTTTGGATTTGCCTCTGTGGTGATTTTCTTCTCTAATGAATGAGTTGAGCCTCAGAAGACGAAGACGAAACACAACAAACGCTTTTTGTGAGTGCAGACAGATGCTCAAGACAGTTTTGTATCAGTATCTCTTGTTCCACCACATCCCAAAGGTGCTGTATTGGATTGAGCTCTGGTGACTGTGGAGGCCATTTGAGTACAGTGAACTCATTGTCATGTTCAAGAAACCAGTCTGAGATGATTCATGCTTGATGACGTGTTATCCTGCTGGAAGTAGCCAACAGAAGATGGAGACACTGTGGTCATAAAGGGATGGACATGGTCAGCAACAATACTGAGGCTGTGGCGTTGACATGATGCTCAATTGGTACTAATGGACCTAAAGTGTGCCAAAAAAATCTCCCCCACACCATTACACCACCACCAGCAGCCTGAACCGTTGATACAAGGCAGGATGGATCCATGCTTTCATATTGTTATTGACAAATTCTGACCCGACCATCCAAATGTGGCAGCAGAAATGGAGACTCATCAGAGCAGGCAACGTTTCTCCAATCTTCTATTGTCCAGTTTTGGTGAGTCTGTGTGAATTGTAGCCTCAGTTTCCTGTTCTTAGCTGACAGGAGCGGCACACGGTGTGATCTTCTGCTGCTGTAGCCCATCCGCCTCAAGGTTGGACGTGTTGTGTGTTCAGAGATGCTCTTCTGCAGACCTCGGTTGTAGCGAGTGCTTATTTGAG